>NC_038042.1:32426291-32726291 GCF_002211085.1 Panicum hallii
ACGGCTGATATATCAGTTTTCACTCTGCAGAGGTTGTACACTTTATCCATAATTCATGTCTCCTGATTTGCCCGAGATAGCTAGCCTCTTAAACACTTCTGAGGTGAGTGGCAAGGGATTCACTACGAGGCCTTTACAAAGATTCCCTAAATTATGACAATCCGCTAAGGTTTCAAGTCAAAGCGGTTATAACTCTCCCTAATGAGGAAGTGCCTTAGCAAAGGACCACATATCAAAGCCTCAAGAGGACCGAGCTATACCTAAGCTAGAGTCTCTAATTAATTAGCCAAGACAAGAGCCATATAGTATTGTGGTTGCACTATTTTCCTGGGTGGTTCTCCATGTTCTGATTAAACAGATGATCTTGTGATTAACAACACAAAGAGCATGAACATGGATAAAATAGGTGTAGCATCATCACTGTTGTTGTCATGGTTATAAATTATTTCCAAATCAGAACCAGTTATAGCAGCTAAGCAATAACTACCCAATACAAAGATAAAACCCAGGTTAGCAAGGAATGATCATAAAGATTAGGCATATCCTTTATTTGGATCCATCAGGTTATATTTATTATGATTATTAGGATAAAAAATGATCAAGGAAACACTTGCTTTTCTTTTTAGAGAATAGCTGCTCAAAGTCTTCAACTCTTGTTCCTGAAACTCTCAATCTTCAAAATTCTTCGATCGCGCTCCTTCTAATGTCACACAAGCATCGGGCCCAAGCATACAAACAAATAAACAAACAAGAACAACTAAAAACAAATACACCAAACAAAGAGAAGCTTAACAAGAGTGTACAAAGGATAGGGCTCGTAGCTACGATCACGAGAGCGCAAAAAACGAGGAAAACGGAGGTACGGTTGAAAATAAACAGCTATCGGGAGATTTTTGTTATAAAAGAGAACAAGAAACTATAAGCTTCATTTATTTTAATTTAAACAACTAATGTAAAAGATATTCAAAAGAGAATATCCCTAATTATAATTAACTCATATTATATTTGCATTTATAAAGACGATGTACAACTTAGTCAAATTTTATATATAATTATCTATGTAAAAATTATCCTAATTAAACAATTAATTAGACAAGATACTGGTGAGAGCATCTAAGCGTCGAACTTTATGGTTCGTGTTGAACTAAACAAATTATAGCTAACACACATTTAAGTTGATATTAATAAAATTAACATTAATTAAGAAAACTAGATGAGAGGACATTAATCAAATTAAATCTATCTTAATTTTTAAAAACAGGAACTACGATACAACAATGCTACAAAATGATAGCTTAGGGTTTTAGAAGACTAACGCAAAAAGAACGGATCGAAATAGATCTAAAACAAGGAAACTACGCATGAAACAAGGTTGCAAGGACCTATACGTGATTAACTATAGATTTTAGGGGCTAGCAGGGAAGATCTGCAAGACACAGAAATAGTGCTCGCAAATTAGGAAAAGTTTAGGGTTAGATCTGAAAAAGACCATGGGTGGGGCTGGGTTGCAAAGATGCAATAGATCCAGAGGGTTTTCTGCGAAGTTTGCAAGACACAGAGAAAACTGCAGGAATTACAGAATCTTTCAGGGGCTAAATTGCAAAAGCTCGGGCAACAGGCTTCCATGGTGGCCAGCGCCCACTGTTGGCCAGATTCCAGGCGATTTCGAGCACGGGAGATCACGGGGAGCAGGGGAAAAGAAAGAGGACCACGAGCAGATTCGATTTTATACCTTACTTGTAGTAGAGATGCATCGTGGCGGCCGAAATCGATGGAGCAAGGAGCGACGGTGGTTCTGCCCGGCTTCTGTTCCTGAGTGGTGGTGCTGGGCAGGGGCGGCCTGCAAGGGGGAGGCTGCGGCTGCAGGGGGAGGGCGCGGCTGCAGGGGGAAGGGCGCGGCTGCAAGGACTCGGGCTGGCGGCGGTAGGGAAGGGGCACGACGCGAGTCTCATGTGCACAGAGGTGCGAGGGGCAGTGGCGCTTGTGGTGGCAGCGCACGGGCTCAGGAGAGAGCCACGGCCAGAAGGGGGAGTTGAGCAGGGGGCCGATGCAAGGATGCACGAGCAGGCTTGGGCGGCGGCGCTAGCTGCGCAGGGACGGCGTGAGTAGATGGCGTCACGAGCGGTAGAGCAATGGGGAGGCCTGGGCGCTCGGCCTCCTGGTGGTGGGGCTGCATAGGTAAAGGAGGGGCGGCAATAGGAAATGATGCAGAGGGTCTCAGTTGGGTTTTATAGGAGTGCAAGAACAGATTGGAACGCACGCCAAGGAGAAGTGGGTGTCGTGCAGCATCTGGACTTGGTCGAGGCCGGCTGCTGGTGGCTGGCAGGTGGGATGGGCAGCAGGGCACGTAGGGCCTTGATGGGCAAACGGTAGGAGGTGCTGAGCAATGATGCAGTAAGAGTGCGAAGCAAGGCCGGGGCGTGCGCTGCAGGGAGGAGGACAATTGTAGCAAAGGTAAAGCAAGAAGGGTTTGGCTTTGCGTTTTATAAGCGTAGCAGCCCTAGCCTGAGCGGGGCTTGCACACCACTATTCTAGGCGGCAACACAGACGCGATGCTGGCCATGTCGAGTCTGACCCGGGCTGGGAGCTGCGAGCAGGGTTGGGTTAGACCGAGATAGGTTCGGGTGTCGGCCGAACATGAAAACATCCTGACAGTGCTGGTTGAACATGAACGGGCGATTCGAGAACGTGAAATAGAAAAGAGAGAGAGATCAGGATGGGTCATTGGTGGATCAGTTCAGGACCTTGCAGCGGCGATTCTGGTTATCAGAACTGGCAGTTCGCTAGCTTCAACGAGCAATCAAACTCCGGGATAGAAAGAGAGAGGGAAGCGAGGGGGTTCGCCTAGGGTTCCTCAAAGAGAAGCTTCTGGACTATTTTCTCGATGAAATGCGACACACGACGATATAGTGGTGGTGACCGTGCTGAAGTTCGCACGTTTGTAAGGTTTAAGGTGGAATAGACCCAAAATGAGTTGAATCCAGCTCAAGATGAAAAGAAAACGAATTCATTTTCCAGAACATATTTTCAAGCTTAAAATCAATATAGAAAAGTCTAGATAAATCATTTAGACCACAAAAAATATATCTCGAAGAATCCCAAAAATTCCGAGGAAAACTCGGGAGGTAATTTGGGACACGAGGAATCCAAATAAAATACGTAGAATTTGAGAAAAAGATTTTATAACTTTCCAATAAATGGATTTAGCTCTACAAAAAAAGAGAATATTTGCCAGAAAAATCTGGAAAATTCTCGAAAACCCTAAAGATGGATAAACACATTGTAAAAGACATTCACATCCTAAAATTGAATATTTTAGGGTGTGACAATGTAAGACCTCTAGGTCTTATTCTGCTCCTGCTTGCACTGAGACAAGTCGTGACTAGTACCTTCTCGAAGCATGGAGCCCTAGAGGTCGTCGACAAAAACCTGGTTTAGGCTATCTCCAACTGTCATTCTCTATATCCTTCTTTATATCCGTTATTTACAGACTTCTCTACAAGATTCTCTCCTCTATATCTCATTTCTCTCCAACAACGTTCTCTAAATCTCGTTCTCTATACATTAAACCCTATATTAGAAACGTATTTTGTTCCAAATTTTTGTACGTACGTATTTATCATACCTCAAATGCTATGGACATATTTTATTTTTATTTAATCCAGTGTTTAAAATGTAAAGAAAAAATAGAGAAGAGGAGAGAGAATCTCTATATATAGAGGAAACATGTAGCGTTCTCTATTTTAGAGGACCATTTAGAGAACGCTGCTGGAGTATATAGAGAACGGAATCTTCTCTATATATAGGATAGAGAACGGTTTAGAGTCTCCCGTTGGAGACAGCCTTAGGTCCTCCAGGAGTCGATGGAGTCTGGCTTGAGGCTCTCGAGATAAGTGAGGGGTCCTGATTCCAATGCCATCTGGAAGTAGATGACCTTGGTGGTGTTGGATCCACCCAATACTGTAACCTTGGTGGTGTTGGATCTGCCTAATACTGTAATGGCCGTAGAATAGCAGCGCAGCCATTGTCGTGGATCATGCTTGCGTCGTACTTGGTGATGCCGACCAGCTTGAACTCTCTCGTGTAGTCGAGCAGGTGATCCTGTGGGTGAACGCTGAAAAGCGATCACCATCATCGAGGTTACATAATCCTTCGCCACGTTCCTGATGTCTTGATTTGATGATGTTTCGGGCATTGCGGCCTTCGTTGATGATCTCCCTTAGATTGCCCATGGCCATGTTGCGAAGGGCCCTGCAGTGGCCTTGGCCGGCCGTAGAATGACCTTCGGCTTGAGGCCTTATGACCTGTTGGTTACCTTGGCCGCGTGGAAGCTATTGGACTTCTTGGATGCCTCAGCCGCCTGCGGACTATTGGGCCTCCTGGTGGTCTTGGATGCCCTAGCTGTTATTTTCCCATCTAGGATTTGGTCTCCCTCCCGACGTGCGACTAGCTTGGGGGCACTGCTTTTGCTTCTTGAGCGACTGTGATGCACTGTTGGGATGGGGTCTCCCTGGTCCAGCTGGATGAGTGCATGTTGAGCTAGATGCATCACCCTTATGGTGGTTTGTATTGCCTTAGTGTAGATTGCTTTGGAGGGGGTCCATGCCCATCCTTATATACTTTAGAGGGACAGGGTTACAGATTATCCTAGCCGAATACAAGCTTCGGACTACTACCCGGGTAGTTTCCTTCCGTTCCAACTAGTCCTACTCGTAACCAAGTACATCACAACAAACATAAGGTATGGGACATGCCCCATCCCTATTCTATAATTATCTATACCATATGTGCAGTCCCATGGCTCCGGGTCTGACACATCTTCCAGTGCTCGGGTCGTTGCTTGGGCGGTGGGTCTTGAATCTCCGTCCAATAGACAATGAAGTCAGCCAGGGCCTAGGACTTTATGGTAGACTGAGGAATGAACTTGATGGAGAGCACGCCGAGATCGACCGACCATTTGATGACTCGGCCGTTGGCGTCTCGGTTGTGGAGGATGTCGCTGGGTGGAAACAAGGATACGACCTTGACACAGTGTGCTTGGAAGTAATATCAGAGCTTCCTGGATGTGATGAGGATCGCGTAGAGGAGCTTCTAGACTTACTGATAGTGCACCTTGGAGTCACTAAGTACTTCACTAATGAAGTAGAAAGGTCGTTAAACCTTCTAGACGTGTCTTGGCTCATCTCGCTTGATGATAAGGACAGTGCTAACCATATGGGTGGTAGCCATGATGTAGAGGAGCAAGTTTCCCCTAGTTCCGGGGCTGTGAGCACCGGAGGTTTAGTTAAAAACTCCTTTAGGTGGAGGAATGCCTTGGACGCATCATCATTCCATACCAACTTGTCAATCTTCCAGAGAAGTTTGAAGAAGGGCATGCCCTAATCGCTGAGTCGACTGATGAATCGGCTGAGGGCTGCCATGCACCCAGTCAAACTCATCATATCCTTCTTGCAGCATGGAGGCTTTATGTTTCTGATGGTGTTGACCTTGGTGGGGTTGACTTCAATGCCTCAGTTGCTCATGATGAAGCCGAGGAGTTTCCCTAAGGGAACACTAAAAACACATTTCGGTGTGTTCAGCCTCCATTTGAATCTCCGAAGATTTTCAAATGTTTCGGTCAAGTCGACGATGAACTCATCATCGGACCTGGTCTTCACCACAACATCATCAACGCAGACCTTTGTGTTGCATCTGATCTGCCCCTGGAGGCATATGTGGATGGCCTTCTGGTACGTGGCACCAGCATTCCTGAGTCCGAACATCATGGTGTTGTAGCAGTACGCCCCAAAGAGGGTAATGAACAAAATCTTTTCTCTTGATCCGACTCCTTGAGGGCGATCTGGTGATACCCGTAGTAGCAGTCAAGAAAAGAGAGGAGAACACACCCGGCCATGGAGTCAATGACCTAGTCAATGCGTGGGAAAGGAAAGGGGTCCTTAGGCAATGCTTGTTGAGATCGATATAGTTAGCACACATTCTCCATTCACCATTTTTTTTACAAGAACTGGGTTTGCCAGCCATTCTAGGTGTGTGACTTCTCGAATGAATCCTGTGGTGAAGAGCCGATTGACTTCTACCCTAATAGCCTCCTTCTGATCCGAAGTGAAGAGATGCAACCGTTGCTTGACAGGTTGAGCCTTTTCATCAGGATCCAAGGAGTGCTCAGCCTCCTCCATCGGAACGCCTGGCATGTCATAGGGCTTCCATGCAAAGATGTCCTAGTTGGCATGGAGGAAGGAGGTGAGCGCATCTTCCTATGCTAGGTTGAGCCCTATCCCGATCAGGGCAGTTTTGTTGGGGTCGTTCTCCCTGAGGAGGATGGCCTTCATCTCATGGTTGGGCTGCAGTTGCGACTCGGTGGCCGAGTCATTTTCCAGGATGAAGAGATCCTCTAGTGGAATCTTTTTTGCTGACTCGGCAACCAGGATGGCATTCTTGGAGAGCTCTAGGGCGGCTGAGAGGTCAAAGTTCTCAGTCTCATAGGAGTAAGAGGTCTTCACATTGCCATAGATGGAGAGGACTCCGTTCGGCCTAGGCATCTTGAGGACAAGATACGTGTGGTTAGGGATCGCCATGAACTTGGCGAGAGTGGGCCTCCCAAGGATTTCATGGTATGAGGTCTCGAATGAAGCCACTTCAAAGTAGATGTACTTTGTCCGGTAGTTCTCCTGAGTCCCAAAGGTGATGGGAAGAGTCACTTGGCTGACCGGGGTCGACCCTAATCCGGGAATGATCCTATAGAAAGCTTGCTCGATGGGACCAGGCATGTCATGTTGTATCCCATGCTCTCCAACATTTTGGAGAAGATAATGTTGAGGCCGCTGCCTCCATCAACGAGCACCTTGGAGAGGCGGACCTGGCTGACCACCTGGCTGATCACGAGTGGGTAGGTGCCTAGGTTGGGTAGGTGAACCCAGTGGTCGCGTCTGTCGAATGTGATGGGTACCTCGGACCAGTGGAGGGGCTCAACAGGGTGTTGAAACACCCAGCTGACCTCCCGCTGGTCAAGCTTGAGCTGGTGACAGTACTTTGGGGCTTTGGAGCCCCCGTAGATGAAGTTGATAGTGCGGTCAGTGTCTTGGAAGTCTCCTGGAGACTTGTCGGATGGGTCTTCATGATCACGCCTGGGTGAGCCGTTTCGGCGTCCTCGGCTACACGAACCTTAGGAGCCGCCTGCGTCCCGGTCATTGTAGCGGGGATGTTTGGAGTCGTCTGAGACCACACTATTGTGGAGTGCATGGCACTCACGAGTGGTGTGATTGACGTCCTTGTGCCACGGGCACTTGCCATCAAGGAGTCGATCCAAGTCCTCCTGGTTCAGGGAGGTGCATTGTCGGGAACAATCTGCCATGGTGATGGTGTTCTTTGGGTCACGCTTGCAATTCTAGTTCTTGGACGACTCGAGGCAGTTGTGGTTCTTGTCAGAGTAGTGCCGAGGAGGTCAACAGTTGTTGTGCTGGCTGGCGCGATCGTCCAAGCATGACTTGGGGCGATCGTCGGTGCTGCATCGGTCATTGTGGTTGCGATGAGCCTTCTCGGCATCCTCCATGTTGGCGTTCTTATTGATGACTGCCATCATCTCAGAGACCGTCTTCGAGTTGCTTTCAAACATCTTGAACCAAAGCTTGATGTTGTGCAAGCCTTGGTGGAAGTAGTGGATTACGTCCCTGTCATCAACCTCCGTAATTGTATTATGGTTAGCAAAGTACCTCTTGTTGCAGTCACGGAGGGACTCGTTGGGCTGCTAGGTGACACTGCCCAGATACCTTCTGGTTTTGGGACCCGAACAGGATGCTTGAAAGTGGTTGATGAATGCGGTGCAGAGGTCTTGTCAGCTGTTGATTGAGCTGCGCCACCAAAGTCCTTACAGCCAGTTTAGCGCCTGGTGACATCACGGGGAAGTAGGCTGCAATGATGTCGTTGTTGCCATTAGCCGCATGTACAGCGATGGAGTAGGTGCGGAGCCATGTCTTGGGGTCGGAGTCGCCATCAAACTTGTCGATGCCAACTGGCTTGAATGTGGATGACCAGGAGATGCCTCGAAGTTGGTTCGAGAAGTCGGAGAAGCTGTCGAGGTCATTGTAGATGTAATTGTCGAGGATGATGGGTGTCTGTTGTGGAGGTTGGAGTGGTCGTTGTTGATCATAGGCCCCAGTTAGCGCCGGGGGGCGTACTCCTCATCGTACTTCCGCTGGCGCTCTCGTTCGGCCTCCTCGCACTCCCGATGGCTATTGTTGGCGTGTTAGAGATCTTTGTTGTTGTTGAGGTTGGCCTAGAGATCCGGCTGGTCGACCTCATCATTGCTAGAGCGATGACATGTCGATTGGCAGGTGTTACTCAACTGGGCTCGGAGGGCCAAGTTTCCTTCCTCAGGCACTAGGCCTGAGCTGCAGCAACGTGGAAACGTGTCCGAGCTTGTTGGAGTCCGGGTGATGGAGGCAACATCTCAAGTACCTAGAAGATGGCATCCATGTTGGCTGATGGCGTTATGAAGACTTGATGACCGTCGCACTCCAAGATGAAGCATCATCGAGGTTCCATGGAGGCGGTGGAGCGGGTGGTGCTACCCTAGTGTGGCGACCGTCGGTGGCATCCAGATCTACCTCGGCATTGTCGATGACGTCCTCATTCACACGCCGTGTCGCGCTTCGACGTCCCCTCCGTCGATGAATCCTTCGTTGGAGGAAACCACCAAGACTTGGCGCCGCTCAGGCGAGTGTCAGACCCAGGTACACGGGACTGTACACGTGGCTTACTTCTCCAAGGATACGGGATGGGATATGACCCACGCCCTACATCTATTGTAACTACTCGTAATGCAGTAGGATTACTTGTACATTAGTTAAACTAGTCCGACATGGTAGGAAACTACCTGAGAAGTACTCAGGTAGGACTCCTAGGCTTGTACCCAACTAGAACTTCCATGTAAACCTGTCCCCCAGACTATATAAGGGCGGACTGGGACCCCCTCAGGGACAATCACCATCTAAGGCAATACAAACCACACAGGACGTAATGTATCACGCTCTCGGTGGCCAGAACCTGTCTAAACCTTGTGTTCCTTTGCAGCTTTGAGCTCCTGATCTCGACGACACCCTACCTACAAACTCACAACCTCGGGGGTATCCTTCAGTGGGCGTGGTGGTAAAACACCGACAGATGGCGCGCCAGGTAGGGGTGTTCATGGAGCATCCATTGGAAAATTCAATGGCATCCTTCAACTTCACCAGCGGGATGCTCAACGAGGGCACAATTTTCATCTTCAGCTCCTGGATCTACGTTGCCAATGGTTTGGGTGGCTTCAACAGCCACCTAGCCAACTCCAAGGAGCCGGAGGCCACTTCATCAACTCCAAGCAGCGATCTCGACGAGTTCATCGACAGCCTCGATGATCTTTTGCTTCCCGATCTGGCCCAGTAGATCAAAAAGATGTCCATTTTCAACGCGACTACCACTCGTGATGCACCAAATCTAGTCAGGTCGGATTCAAACCGATCTGAAAAGACCACATGATCTAAATCCCTCTCTAACTTGGAGGAGAATTTGGATCTGCTGCTCAAGATCAAGGAAGTGGGAGCTACCGCTTGCCGGGGGGCCCATTTTCAACATCTACTTAGACTCCAATGAAGAGTACTCCCCATGTAGTACTACACCTTCAAGCTAGTCCCAAGAAGGACTCGGAGATGAGGGAGCCACCGGTCGTCGGGCGGCCCCCACCCTTACAAACCACTCGCAACCCGACGGCCACACCGAATCTTTTTCGAGCAGCCATCTGGGTTTAACCATAACGTCAACACCGCAAGGCCGTTTCGTGTACTGGAAGGGCTTTGAGCCCTCCGAACTACTCGATTACGAGTCTCGCCTTGTGGCCTTCATGCAGGAACTACCCTTCCAGGAGGGTAGACCTCTCTCTCCCATCGCGGAAGAAGGAAAAACTAGCATAGAGCTACTCGAGTACAGCCTTACGGCTAAGCACTCGCCGGATCGTCAAGTCTGCATGGCCTCCCTTCGCAACGCAGAAAATGACGAGCTGGACCCCTAGTACGAGAATGAGCAACTCACGAAAGTCGCAGCCAATGAGCCCACAGCTGATGCTCCCTAGGATAAAGACGAGGAGCACCAAAGGATCAGGCGGGTAAAGAACACCAAGCGCGGCCAACGCAGGTGCAACACGCAGAATCACACCCGCAAACCAAGGGATCTAAACAACGCTTTTGCTGTAGTCGTGGATCGGGTGTACCGTACGCCGATTGGCACCATCGCAGAAGCAGCCCTCTTAGCTCAACAACTCCCACCTAATCCCCAGATACAAAGGCTGCAGTATCTGACCCAGCGCGCACTCGTGCAACTCGATGGGCAACATCCAGTGTCTTCCACTCAGATTCCGCCCTTGAGGTCTGAGCGCCATGGAGAAACAGCGCCGGTCAATTGCAGCCCCAGAGGAGGCCTTGGGAGTCGGAGGAAGGACAACCGCTAGAGCAACGAGGGCCACCCATCCGCGTGTGGCAACAATGAACAGAAAGTACAACAATCCACTAGCAACCAGCATGGTGCAAGGCATCAAGGCCAAGATCCACTCGAGGCCAGCCTTCACGACGCCCCCATGATTGACCTCAGGCATAAGTCCAATGAAGGCTGCAACGCTCGGCTTGTTATTGAAGCCAGCAGAAGGGACCATACCGGTAGGTGCCACGATGACGATGACAATGACCACTTCCCTGCTTTCACCACCAACATCACCGACAAGTCCTACCCAAAGGACTTCAAACCAATCGAAATCCTTAGGTACGATGGTAAGCAGGACCCGCGCCGGTGGATTCGATGCTACTCCGTTGCTATTGAAGTTTCAGGAGGATCCAACTCAACCAAAGCTCTCTACTTCTAGTGGCTCTAGATTCCGTACCCCTCACATGGCTTGAAAGCCTCAAGCTAAACTCCATCGACTCATGGGAGAACCTTAAGTGGGCCTTCATCGATAACTTCCAGGGATCCATGATTAGGGTGGGTACTTGCCACGATCTGTCCCAGGTGAAGCAAGAGATGAACGAGACCCTGAGGTCCTACACTTAGCGTTTCTTCGAGATGCGCGCCACCATTGCCAACATCACCGATGAGGATGTCATTCGCTGCTTCCAGAACGGGCTCTTCTCAAAGCACACATACCACAACTTCGGACACAATCGCCCGACTACTGCCGTGGAGCTGTGTGACATGATGGCACGGTGGGCTGACTAGGAGGACGAGGAGAATGACCGCTTCCCCAAGCGCAACCACGACAAGCAAGGCAATGGCAACGGCCACTTCAACAAAAGCCAACGGAACCACTCGAGGAACACCTGAAGCGTCCCCCTCATCAGGGAAGACTTAAAAGTGATGCTTTATCAGTCCCAGGAGGCTGATAATACTTTTATTACATCAGATGGTACATCACCGTATAACTCTACGCGGTAATGGGCAGTGAAGCGCCACTATCGCGAGGATTACAACCAAAACCCGTACTACTACACTAGCTATGAAAAGAGGATCATCAGAGTCTTGCGCCATGCGGAGTTTCAACGGTGGCCTCAACCACAGGCAAGACTGGGTGCAGGACGAAACCCTACTCGACGTCTTCGGGGATGTAGTCTGGATCTTCCACTGTAAAAGTAGGAATGGGATGAGTACAAACGTACTCAGCAAGTCCAATCACACCCGCGGAGGGGGTATAACAGAATTAAATGCACAGGATAATCCAAGGTTAAGGTTATGGTTCATTTGCGGAAAAACTCGGTTTTATGCAAAGGTTCGTTTAAAACATTTTCAAAACAAGTTTACAAGTACCAAGGAGCACGTGTTGTTGATCCACACAGGATCCGAGTCTTAAGCTGCTACCGGACTCCCCGTCCGCCGTAGCCCACGGCACAACTGCCGGACATTTTCCAATTAACACACACCAGTCCAACCAATCCCAGAGTGAAAACACTAGTTATGTGACCACACCGTAACTTGCCCAATACCGTGGGTACGGCTATTCGAATAGATTTTAACTCTGCAGAGGTGTGCAACTTTACCCACAGGTGGGGTACCACAGCACGAACACCTTAGTGCCGGTGCAGATCCCATCAAAGCCCTTACCCACCTTAGCTAGACCTGACTAGCCATCACGGGATCTTTCAAGGGGTCATTCGACCTATCTCCAAGGTTCAACCGGGGCATAAGTCACACAGAGCTTATCCCGTCTCCTTGATCACCCGTTGCTCTCAGCTCTCCTGATGGCTATCAGACTAACTAGTGGGGTTAGGCTAAGCCGTTGCCCATACAACGGTCAAGTGGTTTGCACGACAGGAAGCTAGGTGAGATGACACATCAACTCGGTCCTTAGGGGTGACGAGATGGATATCTCCCTTCTTTGCTCTACCACACAGGTACGAGCACACCCACGGCAATTCACACAGGAATGCCATCCATCCCGTCTAACTCGTCTTTCAAAACCACATTTTATCCCTTCCCACACACACACATTCTCTTTATAAAACAGGTGGTCAAGGTATGGTTATCACAAACGAGGGCGGCTATCCTACCATGTCTTCAACAAGCAAAACCATGCAAATTTTATAAAACAGGCCACTGGGTTGTGTTTATAAAAACTAGGACAGAAACATGCATCAAAGGGCAGAATTGAACTTGCCATCATCAAACCCTTGCGGGAGGTCCTGATCGAAGCACTGTCCCTCGAGTTCGGGGTCGCAGAACTGTTCCTTGTTCGCTTGATCACACTCGGGACCTTCCTCGTCCACTTCGTGTCCTACGACGCACACAAACAGGCACACAATCAAGCGAAAGAACTAAAAGCTTTTATCGTAGAGCTTGAATCGGAAATAATTTAGTTATGGAGATAGGGGTAATATTTTTGGGTGGTTTCTTAATGGCATGGTTAGAACTATACTAGAAAGGGCGTGGTAACGTTTCGGGTCGATCGGAGCTCGTTTGGCGCATAAAATGACGAGTTAAAAGGGTTTCAGGGGTTAAACAGGGGTCCAGGGGCTTGTTCGCAATTATCCGGAAGGAGTACGGACCTATTTGCGAATCCTAGAAATACTCAGGGCATGCTAAAGGGTGTCGGTCATATTTAGGTTTATGTAATGGAGGGGTTTGGTTTGAAATACTAGAAAGAGCAGGGTCTTTTTAGCAAAAAGGAAGTAAATAAGAGGGGGGGGGAGGTTTTATAGGAAATAGAGGGGGAGGGAGGGGGTCTTTGGGCAAAATTGCCCTTCTCCTTCCTCTCCCCCGTACAGAACAGAGGAGGGGGGTGGGGGCGCCGGCGGCGGCCAAATCCGGCCGGCCCGAGGCCCGGCGTCGGCCGTGGAGGGGGAAAAAGGAGGAGGGGGGGTGAGGGGATTTGATCCCCGGCCTCACCTCGGGCCGGGGCGGCGGGAGGAGGCGGGACGACGGCGGGCGGCAGTGCGATGCGCGGCGGCGGCGCTGGGCTTGGGGAGGCGAGGGGCTGGGTGGCGGTGCAGGTTGTGGGGTGCCGGGGGGTGCTCCTCGGCCCCTTTTATAGGCGCCCGAGGCGATGAGGAGGCGGGGCCGGTCACCGAGCTCGGCGGGGCGCCACAAATGGTGCTCCAGCCGCTTGTGGTCGTCGCGGAGCGGCGCACGGGTGGCGAGGTGGACGAGACGTCTCGACGAGCGGCGAGCGGCGAGGCAGCTTGGCGTGACCGAACGGCGGAGGGCGCGGCCAGCAGTGCCGCGCGTGTGCGTGCACAGGGGCGGCCGGCGGTGAAAGCGGGGAGCCACGCGGGCCGGCGTTAATGAGGACATGCCTAGCATTCACTCATCTTCAAATGAAACTCCACTTGATATAGCTGGTCCAATTACAAGGAGTAGAGCTAAACAATTGCAGAAGGAAATTCATTCTCAGGTGAACGCTAACCTTATGTTTAATAATCAGTCTATGTTGAATGAGCCTATGCTTTTGAGTTCTTGTTTCAATGTCCTTAGGAATGATGGAGTGTATGAACCAGCATGGGATCAAGATGGATTCAAGCCTCTGGACATCTGAACCAAGAAGCCTATGGTGTGCATGAATAAAATGGAGGTTCATCACCTTAGCATGGGAATGCAACCAGAAGCTAGATGACTGACACATGGTACGAATTCCAAGCATCACTGCGGACAGAATACAAGGAGTTAGACGGTGTTCAATAAGTGGATGGAAGCGTCTTCAAGTCTACTTTCCAGTCCATCAAACGGTTCATTATTTGGATATCCTAATAAGGAGTTATGCTCATTTTAGTAACTGCTGCCAGAAGCTGAAAGGACGCGCGAACCAGCCACGAAATCCACTAGAGCATGCGCATGCAGCCATTTACTCAAAGCTGAACGCCCCTATCTCTATATATATCTTGTACTAGACAATGAAAAGCAGATCTTATTTTATTTTGAATTCAGAATACACAAACTCGTGGAGTTTTGTTTATGCGTGAGTCTTGAGAGGCTTGCAACATTTGTTCTTTCGATTCCTGAGGGAGTTGTAGAACGCCGAACTGCGGTTCACCCAGTTCGTGCCTTCACGTCTATAGGGCGTTATTGCGTGGGCTGTTACGTTGTTACGTGGAAGGGTGATTGTCTCGGTAGTTCGTCGCGTGGACAGCCTCGCGGTGCGCTGCCTCTTCACCAGGTCACGCAGCGACAATTTATCAAGTTCACAGATCCTACGAGAAGATCGGGCCACAACAAATTGCTACACGTGCTGCCTAGACGTGAGCATATCATCTGGTATCACAGCCTCCGTTTCCTCAGTAGGATTGTTCTTGTTTCTGGTAGGATAGATTTTATATACCTACTGTCCACTAATAGCCAAAAAGAAAACCTACAGCCCAAATTCATACATGCTACTGATTTTGTAGTTTGCTTTATCGAGTTTTAATCCTTTAAGATTTGTCTAGTTGCTGAATTTTTTTTCCCCTCATTGTTCTAGCTGTTATCTTTGTTCCATCCCATCCTTGATCTGATCGTCTTTGCTTGCTGCATATATATAACAAAAAAAATACCCACCCGTCCCACCCTTGTTTTCTACCCGCCACATATTCCCCTTCCGAGTTTCTTGTTTTTGTGCTGCACCATCCATCTTGGTTGATCCTTGTGCGCCCCTCAGTTGAAAGTTTTGCTGTGTTGTCACAAATCTTAAAAGAAAAGATGTATATTGGTCAAAAGAAGGACTGAAAACAACGAGTTCTTGTTCAAAAAAAAAGGAAAGAAAAGAAATAAAAGAGAATTGTGTTCAGCACACCAAAAAGGGGTTTGGGCAGCAACAAGTTTCGTTTGGTGCAATTGGTGTTCATCTATCCACTTCCTACATCGTGTTCCTTTCTTTGTGCATCTTTTCCTTTATATTCAGCAACTTAGACTTGTGTTCTTGGATTATTATTCGGTTTTGCATAACTACATTTATCAGCGCATTCCACTTACATATTACCCCACCAAGCTCCACTTAAAACGCGCCGTGAGTTGTTGCACCATCGTTGCTGTTACAATCACTCTTCCACTACAAATTGCAGCCCCGGTTCTTGCTCTTTTCAGGGAGAGAAAGAACTTGTTTTGTAAGTGGTGAGGGAGTGATTCCACATATATTTTGTCCTATTACTCTCTCTCTTTGTTACTAACATGGCAGGAAATGAAGATTCCCCTTCTCACACTGTGTCTGCACAAGAAATTCAGGAAGTGCGTGCACAAATGCAACAATTGATGCAAGGGATGCAAGCGCTTCAACGATCACTACAGCAGCAACATGGGGAGCATCCACCTCATGATGATGAACACATTGAGGATGATGATCAACATGCCGGTGGCGATGGTGGTGGTCGTGGCCGAGGATTCGCTGCTGGTTTTGATAACTTTGCAGGTGGCCGTGGCCGAGGATTTGCTGCTGGTTTTGGTCGTGCACGACGTGTTCCTGTTGGGCATCCTCCTGATCTTGATGCTGAAACATTTCCAAATTATAGTGCTGAACATGGAGGTGATCCTTATGGTCGCCGTGGTGCATATGATGATCATGGTGGTGATAACTTTGGCCGTTTTGGAGCCCGTGGTCGTTATGGTGATCACCGTCGACGTCATCATGAACGACGTCACAATGATGATGGTTTGGGCAAGGTTAAAGTGTCCATTCCTCCATTCAGCGGCAAGGAGAATGCTGATGATTACTTTGAATGGGAAACCAAAGTGGAGCAACTATTTGATTTGTATGAATACCCTGCTGAAAAGAAGGCAAAGCTTGCAGCCATTGAGTTTAAAGGTTATGCCATAACTTGGTGGAATCAGGTCCGTACTGAATATCAAAGAGTTGGGCATGATCGTATAACTTGGGAAGACATGAAGAGGGAAATGAGACGTCGTTTTGTTCCTGCATATTATTCTCATGATCTACATTTGAAACTGAAACGTCTTGTGCAAGGTACTCGCAGTGTTGATGAATATTTTCAGGAATTGGAAATGTGCTTACTTCGTACAGGGATAACTGAGGATGAGGAATCAACAATGGCTCGGTTTCTAGTTGGCCTCAATAAACCCATTGCTGATAAAGTGGATATGACAAATTACACTTGTCTCACTGAGTTGGTTCATTTTGCAAAGAGGGCTGAACGACAAGTTGCTACGTCTTACAAATACAATGCTTCATGGCGTCATTCCCAACAGCAAGGGGATGTCACTCCTCAATTCCAACAGC
This sequence comes from Panicum hallii, assembly GCF_002211085.1. Lineage (NCBI taxonomy): Eukaryota > Viridiplantae > Streptophyta > Magnoliopsida > Poales > Poaceae > Panicum > Panicum hallii. The sequence continues at coordinate 32,443,000 of NC_038042.1, forward strand.
AAGGAGCTGCAACGCCCAAATCCTCATCTCGTGGAACAAATAGATCCATTCCACCTTCTTCCAAACAATTGGATACGAAAGGTAAAGCTGTGAGTTCAAATCAGCCCACTTCTTCTACTGCAGCCACCCAACGCAAGACAAGCAAGATTGAGTGTTTTAAGTGTGGTGGTCATGGGCATAAACAAGCTGAATGTCCCAATCGTCGTACTATTATTGCCCTTGCTGATGGTTCTTATGATTCACAAAGTGAAGAGGAGGATGAGCTTACCAATGTATTTTCAGATTTTAATCTTGACACTTGTGAGTATTCAGCAGAGGATGGTACATTTGAGCTAGGTCTGAATTGTTTAGCAATTCAACCTATTCCAACTTTTGCTCACAATGACATGTTACAAGATGTTATTTCTCCATCTTCTGACGAGATTACTAGTGCTGATTTTGATGAGTTGCTTGCTGATTTTCCTGATTTCGAGCCTTCTACAATGAATACACCATCTCCTTCTTTGGTGGTTAGGAGAGTTCTTTCCACTCAGTTTGTTGCTGCTGAACAAGGACAACGCCATAATTTATTTCAGTCCCGATGCAAAGTACAAGGCCAAGTGTGCCGTTTCATCATAGATGGTGGGAGCTGCGATAATATTGTTAGTGCTTTGCTTGTTGAGAAGCTTGGTTTGCAGCCACGTCGCCATCCACATCCGTACCATATGCAATGGCTGAATAATTCCGGGACAGTTAAGGTTTCAGCCATGATTCGTTTGTCATTTTCCATTGGTGATTATCATGGAGAGGTGGATTGTGATATTGTCCCCATGCAAGCATGCCATTTGCTGCTTGGTCGGCCCTGGCAATTTGATGTGGACTCAGTGCATTTTGGACGGTCTAACAAATACACTTTCATTCACAATGACAAGAAGGTGGTTCTTGTTCCATTATCTCCAGAGGAGATACATACTTCAGATATGGCTCGCAAGAAAAGAGAGGAATCAGACAAAAGAAAATTGAGTGAGACCCCCAACCCAAGTAAGGGAGAGAGTTCTAACCCATCCAGCCACATAAAGCCTCATGCCAATCCTAAATAGCCACGCCACACTGAGTGTCTCTTTGTGAGCAAGAGTGATTTGAGAGAAGTGAGAAACACCACAACCCCATTCTTTGTGCTCTTGCACAAGGAGGTCCTACTTTCAACTCACGATTTACCTTCATCGCTGCCTAGTGTTGTTCTTGATCTCTTACAGGACTTCGAAGATGTTTTTCCTGATGAGATACCAGCTGGACTTCCTCCACTCCGTGGAATTGAGCATCAAATTGATTTGGTACCAGGTGCTTCGCTTCCAAATCGTCCAGCCTACCGCACCAATCCTGAAGAAACAAAGGAAATTCAGCAACAGGTAAAAGAGCTTTTGGACAAAGGGTATGTTCGTGAATCCTTATCGCCATGTGCAGTTCCCGTTCTTTTAGTCCCAAAGAAAGATGGCTCTTGGCGCATGTGTGTTGATTGTCGTGCTATCAATGCTATAACTGTTCGATATCGCCATCCCATTCCACGACTTGATGACATGTTAGATGAATTGAGTGGTTCTATCATTTTCACCAAAATAGATTTGCGTAGTGGTTATCATCAAATCCGCATGAAACTTGGTGATGAATGGAAAACAGCGTTTAAAACTAAATTTGGTCTCTATGAATGGCTTGTGATGCCATTTGGCTTGACAAATGCTCCTTCAACTTTTATGCGCTTAATGAATCATGTTTTACGAGCTTTCATTGGCAAGTTTGTTGTTGTTTATTTTGATGATATTCTGATCTATAGCAAATCATTTGATGAACATCTTGATCATATCCATCAAGTACTTGCTGTTTTGAGGGAAGAGAAATTGTATGGCAACATTGCTAAGTGCACCTTTTGCACAGACCGTGTTGTTTTCCTTGGCTTTGTTGTTTCCGCAGATGGTATTCAGGTTGATGAAGAGAAGGTTAAAGCAATAAAGGATTGGCCTACACCGGTAAATGTGAGCCAAGTTCGAAGCTTTCATGGTCTTGCAGGTTTTTACAGGCGTTTTGTTAAAGATTTCAGCATGATCGCTGCACCCCTCAATAATTTGACAAAGAAGGATGTTCCATTCAAGTGGGGAGATGAACAAGACCAAGCCTTCAATGAGCTGAAAACAAAGCTTTATGAAGCACCGCTGCTACAACTTCCTGATTTTGGTAAGACATTTGAGATCGAATGTGATGCAAGTGGTATTGGCATAGGAGGTGTACTGCTGCAAGAAGGTAAACCTGTTGCCTACTTTTCTGAAAAGCTAAATGGTCCACATCTGAATTACTCGGTTTATGACAAAGAGCTTTATGCCTTAGTTCGTGTTTTGGAAGTTTGGCAACATTACTTGTTACCTAAAGAATTTGTAATCCATTCTGATCATGAAGCTTTGAAATATCTTAAAAGTCAAGGCAAGCTGAACCGTCGACATGCTAAATGGATTGAGTTCATTGAAACGTTTCCCTATGTTGTCAAACATAAGCGTGGTAAAGATAACATTGTTGCCGATGCCTTGTCTAGAAGATGTGCGTTGATTACATAACTAGATACAAAAGTGCTTGGTTTGGAATCCATTAAAACACTTTATGCCGCTGATGCTGAATTTAAAGAGCCTTTCTCTCGTTGCATTGATGGAAAAGGTTGGGATAAATATTATGTGCATGATGGCTTCTTGTTTCGGACTAACAAAATATGCATTCCAGCTTGTTCGATTCGTCAAGTTCTTTTGCAAGAAGCACATGCAGGTGGACTAGCTGGTCATTTTGGTGTCAAAAAGACATTGGACATGCTCTTTGATCATTTCTTTTGGCCACATATGCGACGTGATGTCCAGCGGCATGTTGGGTGCTGCATCGTTTGCTTGAAAGCTAAGTCCCGCCTCAATCCCCATGGCTTATATACTCCATTACCTATTCCACATGTACCTTGGGAAGATATATCTATGGACTTTGTTCTGGGGTTACCTCGGTCTCAGAGGGGGAGGGATTCTATTTTTGTTGTTGTAGATCGCTTTTCTAAAATGGCACATTTTATCCCATGTCATAAGAGCGATGATGCTTCACACGTTGCTGATTTGTTTTTCAGGGAGATCGTTCGTTTACATGGAGTTCCAAAGACTATTGTTTCAGACCGGGATACAAAATTTCTCAGCTACTTTTGGAAGACATTGTGGGCTAAGCTTGGCACCAAGTTGTTATTTTCAACCACTTGTCATCCACAAACGGATGGGCAAACTGAAGTTGTCAACCGTACCTTGTCAACCATGTTGCGTGCTGTGTTGAAAAAGAATTTGAAGCTCTGGGAAGACTGCCTTCCACATGTCGAATTTGCTTATAACAGGGCAGTCCATTCTACAACAAACTCTTGTCCATTTGAAATTGTTTATGGGTTTAAACCGCATACTCCCATGGATCTTTTGCCTTTACCATTACAGGAACAAGTTAACTTGGATGCCACAAAAAGATCAGACTTTATCAAGCGGTTACATGCGGAGACAAGAAAGAATATTGAGAAGAAATCAGCACAATATGCAAAGCAAGCAAACAAAGGTAAGAAGAAGGTTACATTTCAGCCAGGAGATCTTGTATGGTTGCATCTACGAAAGGATCGCTTTCCCCAACAGCGTAAGAGTAAGTTATCTCCTCGGGGTGATGGTCCGTTCAAGGTTCTCCAAAAGATAAATGATAATGCTTACAAAATTGAGCTGCCACCTGAATATTCCAATGTGAGTACAACATTCAATGTCAAAGACTTGCTTCCATTTGTTGGTGAGCCTGAGTCGAGGACGACTCCTTCTCAAGAGGGGGAGGCTAATGAGGACATGCCTAGCATTCACTCATCTTCAAATGAAACTCCACTTGATATAGCTGGTCCAATTACAAGGAGTAGAGCTAAACAATTGCAGAAGGAAATTCATTCTCAGGTGAACGCTAACCTTATGTTTAATAATAAGTCTATGTTGAATGAGCCCATGCTTTTGAGTTCTTGTTTCAATGTCCTTAGGAATGATGGAGTGTATGAACCAGCATGGGATCAAGATGGATTCAAGCCTCTGGACATCTGAACCAAGAAGCCTATGGTGTGCATGAATAAAATGGAGGTTCATCACCTTAGCATGGGAATGCAACCAGAAGCTAGATGACTGACACATGGTACGAATTCCAAGCATCACTGCGGACAGAATACAAGGAGTTAGACGGTGTTCAATAAGTGGATGGAAGCGTCTTCAAGTCTACTTTCCAGTCCATCAAACGGTTCATTATTTGGATATCCTAATAAGGAGTTATGCTCATTTTAGTAACTGCTGCCAGAAGCTGAAAGGACGCGCGAACCAGCCACGAAATCCACTAGAGCATGCGCATGCAGCCATTTACTCAAAGCTGAACGCCCCTATCTCTATATATATCTTGTACTAGACAATGAAAAGCAGATCTTATTTTATTTTGAATTCAGAATACACAAACTCGTGGAGTTTTGTTTATGCGTGAGTCTTGAGAGGCTTGCAACATTTGTTCTTTCGATTCCTGAGGGAGTTGTAGAACGCCGAACTGCGGTTCACCCAGTTCGTGCCTTCACGTCTATAGGGCGTGATTGCGTGGGCTGTTACGTTGTTACGTGGAAGGGTGATTGTCTCGGTAGTTCGTCGCGTGGACAGCCTCGCGGTGCGCTGCCTCTTCACCAGGTCACGCAGCGACAATTTATCAAGTTCACAGATCCTACGAGAAGATCGGGCCACAACAAATTGCTACACGTGCTGCCTAGATGTGAGCATATCAGGCGTCGTGCAGCAGCGACGGGCGGCGCGGCCACGTGCAGGGGAGGGCGCGTGCGGCGCGGCGAGGTGCGGGCCAGGGGCGGGGTGCGAGCGGCGGCCGGCACGGCGCGGCGCGCGGCCACGCGCTGCGCGTGCGCGACGCGGGGGGGGGGGGGGGAAGGCCGGGCAGGGCTCGTGCACGCGGTGCACACGATGCACGCGCGGGGCGCGCGTGTGGGCGCGGGCGGCCGAGCACAGAGGCGACGGCACGCGGGGAGGGGAGGCGGCCGGTGCCTGGCGTGGCAAGGGGTGGCCAGGGGCGCGCGTGGGGGAGCCAGGCAGGAGGGGGGAGGGAAAAGGAAGAAGAAAAGGGAGAAAGAAAAGAAAGAGAGAGAGAAAAGGAAAAGGGGGAAAAGAAAAGAAATGGAAGAGGGAGGAAAAAGGGAAGGAAAAGAGAGAGAGGGGGGGTCGCGTCGGCGCCGATCGCGGCGGCGACCGCGGCCGGTCGGCCACGCACGCGACATTCGCGCGAGGGAAAAAGGGGAATCGCGTCGGCACTGATTGCGGGAAGGCGGTCGCGCTTGGCAATCGGACCGCCGAGCAGTGCGGGATGGGACAGCGGTCGAGTTCGTGTCGGTTATCAGGATGGCGGGAAAAACGGAGAGGGTTAGGGCTTGGGTTTGTACGGGCTCCGGTGATGATTAGGTCTTTGGTCGAAACATTCTAGCACGTAGTTTAATTTGGTGAATTTTCAGGGCGTCACAACACCCGAAAGCGCAAGCCAGACCAAGAAGTCACGGCCGTTGAGCACAACCCACGTGGCAAGAAGTCAGGGAACAACTAAACACAATACGAGCAAGTCTAGCATAAATAGTGCCCAATACACCCGAAGTCACAATCCATGCTCTTCGAGTGCGTCACCATCTGCAAGTCACTCAATGCACCACCCCTCCCTCTAGGAGGAAAGCGAAAGGACCAGGAGGATGATGATGGAGGTGACAAGTCGAGGGCTCAAGACTTCCAGGATCCAAAGAACGTCATCAACGTCATCTTCACGGAGACGGTGGATTCCCCTCCAAGCACGCGCAGAAGTTAACCTTGCGCGAAATACTCTCTGTGGACCCGGCCACAACAAGGCCTCTGAGATACAGCGAGGTCCTGATCTCCTTTTCCTGGGATGATCAATGGACCAGCTTCTCCAAGCTAGAAAAATTCCCGCTCATCTTAGACCCTGTCGTGGCGGGCTCACAACTAACCCAAGTACTCATCGACGGCGGGAGCGACCTCAACCTGCTTTTCATGAGTAATCTGAAGAAGATGGGACTGGACATCTCCAAGATGCTCAACCCTAGCAAAGATCCTTTCCACGGCAATGTCCCGGGTAACGTGGCTACACCACTCGGGTCAGTAGTCCTGCTAGTCACCTTTGGGATGAAAGATAACTGCCGCACCGAGTACATCAAGTTCGAGGTGGCGCATTTCGACTCATCATACCATACCATCCTTGGCAGACCGGCACTAGCCAAATTGATGGTCATGCCCCACTATGTCTACCTACTACTTAAAATTCCAGGCAAGATAGGTGTACTCACACTCCATGGCGACCTGAAGAAGTCGTACAACTGCGATTAGGAGGCGATCGAGTACGCCACGACATCACGCATGCCAGAGCCCTCTGCAGAAGTACTCGCGACCGCGCAGAAGCTGATCAACTCAGAGATGGAAATCTCCAACCAACGGCCTAGCCAGTCGAGGGTTAAACCCAACCCCAACAATGTCAGCATCAAGGCCATCCAGCTGCAAGAAGGTGACCCATCCAAGACTGCTTTGGTCAGGGGTGGCTTAGGCGACAAATAGGAAAGTGCGCTCATCAGCTTCCTTAGGACTAACCGGGACATATTCGCTTGGAAACCAGCAGATATGCCAGGGGTGCCCAAAGAGTTGATTGAGCATTGCCTAAAAGTCGACCCGAAAGCCACTCCGAAGAAGCAACAACTACGACGCTTTGCCCTCGACAAGAGGGAGGCCATCAAGAAAGAGCTAGCAAAACTACTCGCGGCTGGTTTTATCAAAGAAGTTTACCATCCCGAGTGGTTAGCTAACCCTGTACTTGTATTAAAAAATAATAAAGAATGGAGGATGTGTGTGGATTATACTGATCTCAATAAACACTACCCGAAGGACCACTTCACGCTCCCACGCATCAACCAAGTCATCGACTCTATGGCTAGTTGCGTCTTGCTCTCCTTCCTCGATTGCTACTCAGGCTACCATCAGATAGCACTCAAGGAGGAAGATCAGGTCAAAACGGCATTCATCACCCCCTTTGGAGCATACGCTTACACTACAATGTCATTTGGGTTGAAGAATGCAGGAGCCACCTACCAACGGACCATCCAACTGTGCCTTTCAGACCAGATACATCACAACGTTGAAGCTTACATGGATAACATGGTCATCAAGACCAGATCCCACGACGAGTTCATTACTGATCTCGAGGAGACATTCAACAGCTTATGATGGTTTTGATGGAAGCTTAACCTGACGAAGTGCATCTTTGGCGTGCCACAAGGAAGACTACTTGGGTTCATTGTTAGTCATCGAGGAATTGAAGAAAACCCAGAGAAGATCAATGCCATCATAACCATGGATGCTCCAAGAATGATCAAGGACGTCATGAAGCTCACAGGCTACATGGCAGCTTTGAATCGATTCATCTCCCAACTTGGAGAAAGGGCACTACCCTTCTTCAAATTGCTCAAGCTCCACGACAAATTCCAATGGACCGAGGAGGCAAACCAGGCGCTGCAAGATCTCAATCACCATTTGCAGTCGCCACCCATCCTGATGGCTCCCCAACTAGGCAAAAATCTGCTACTCTACATCGCTGCGACTACTCACATCGTCAGTATGGCAATCGTGGTGGAACGATAGGAAGAAGGCCATGCCTTCGGGGTGCAGCGACCATTCTACTTCATCAGCAAAGTCCTCTCTGAATCTAAGGTTCGTTACGCAACAATTCAGAAAATACTTTACGGTATACTCATTACTTCCAGGAAGCTTCGCCACTATTTCGATGCATACAATATCCTGGTGGTCTCCGACTTCCCATTGGAGGATATCCTCCACAATCGGGACGCTACTGAGCGTATCTCCATGTGGGACATGGAGCTGGGAGCTCTTACACTCAACTTCAAGCCCTGGATAGCCATCAAGTCGTAGGCATTAGTCGATTTCATGGCGGAGTGGCGAGAAAACCAAGTGGAAGCCCCAACCAACCAGCTAGAGCATTGGGTCATGTACTTTAACGGCTCACTCAAGCTCGGTGGTGGTGGTGTGGGAATACTTTTCATCAGCCCGAGAGGAGAATAGCTCAAGTACGTGTTTGAAATACTATTCGAGGTCTCCAACAACAAAGCCGAGTACGAGGCATTATTGCACGGGCTACGCCTGGCAGTCTCCCTGAGCATCAAGCGACTATTCGTTTACGGTGATTCCTTACTGGTGGTTCAACAAGTCAACAAGGAGTGGGACATCAACAAGGACACCATGGATGCCTACGTTACAGAAATACACAAGCTCGAGAAAAACAGGGTTGGAAATTCACCATGTGATCCGCGACAACAATGTGGGCGCGGATCTGCTCTCCAAATTGGGTTGTGATCGAACGTCCCACCAGGAGTTTTCATTCACGAGTTGCATCACCCTTCCATCACGGCACCAGACGTTCCATCGCTCAGAGTCCCAAGGAACCTGATCGAGTGGTCTTGATGATCTAGGTCGTCTGGAGGGTGGCCTTCATCGACTACATCCAGGAGCACAAACTACCCCCCGGCGTCAACCCAAAAAGCGTTGAAACTACTCAAATCCTACGAAGCAGCAAAGGGTATGTTCTAGTCGAGGGTAACCTGTACAAGCGTGGATCAGCATCACGCATACTCATGAAGTGTGTCAGCATGGAGGAGGGCAAAGAGATACTCCGAGAGGTTCACAAAGGCGTGTGCGGGAACCACGCGGCTTCGTGTTCACTAGTCGGCAAGGCGTTTTGATCTGGATTCTACTGGCCAACTGCGTTGGCAGATGCCGAAGCACTCATTCGCCGGTGTACCAACTACCAATTCTTTAGCAAACAGCCTCATATCCCGGCTCATAATCTCATCACCATACCATCTTCATGGCCGTTTGCATGCTGAGGCCTTAACATGATAGGGCCCTTAACAACTGCGCCAGGAGGTTTCACACATGTGTTGGTGGCCATCAACAAGTTTACCAATTGGATCGAGTTCAAGCCAATCGCAACGCTCTCGACAGATCGAGTGGTTACTTTCATCTGCAACATCTTACATCATTTTGGCTTCCCCAACACTATCACTACAGATCTGGGATCCAATTTCCACTCGCATCAGTTCTGGGATTTTTGTGAACGCAGTTCCATTGAAGTCAAATATGTTTCATTGGCTCACCCGCGGGCTAATGGCCAGGTTGAATGCGCCAACGGCTTGATTCTTGATGGATTGAAGAAAAGACTCTATGACGAGAACAACAAAAGGGCAGCAAGTGGATCGATGAGATCTCATCAGTAGTCTGGGGGCTTCGCACACAACCAAGCAAAGCCATAGGATAGTCATCTTTCTTTCTCGTATACGGGTCTGAAGCTATATTACCAGCTGACGTGATGTGGAAGTCTCCACGACTGGAGATGTTTGAAGAGGGTAAAGCTGACATTGCAAGACATCTCAAGCTTGACTCAGCTGACGAAATCCGATGCAATGTATTGTTCCAGTCAGCCTGCTACTTACAAGGAGTTCATCGTTACCACGATAGGAACATTCAACGACGCTCTTTCAATGTTGGAGATATGGTTCTTTGACGAATCCAGAATGATACCAGGCTACACAAGCTTAACTCATGATGGGAGGGACCTTTCAGTGTGCACAAGGTTGTAGGCCCTGGATCTTATTGCTTACAGTACTCTAACGGCCAAGGGGTATCAAATTCTTGGAATATTGAGCATCTACATCGTTTTCATCCTTGATCAACTAGGGAGATCTTCTATTGGGGCCGGGAGATTGATACTTCCAGTATATTGAAAGAAAGCAAGTCAATCTTCTAGAATACTCTTGACCATGCAAGAAAGAAGATATTTTGAAGGTGAAGATATTACCATGGATATAAATATTTATGGAAAGTTCTAGAGTCACTTGTCTTATATGGCAAGTGAAAAAAAATATCTAGAAATATTCTAGAATATCTTTTGTTGTATGGTAAAGTAGAAAATATCTAGGAAGGTTCTAGAGTAGGGGACACATGTCATCACCATATGTATCGCCATGGTCTATATATATGAGAACCCCCTCTCCCTCCCCTAGTAACCTAAGAGGCAACAACACATACAAGCCACAAGCATTAGAGAGAGTTGGGGTTGTAGTGCTAGGTGAGTGTGTGAATGAGTGCTAGGATAGTCACTTAAGAAGTGTTCACACTCTCGTGTAATATTGTTGTTCGTGTAATAAAGTGTTGTTCAAAAGAGTTGGTCTCCCAATCTGCTTCTATAGTTTCTAACTACTTAGTGCGTGGATTGTGATCTATCGAAGGTTGGCTTTGCCCTCGGGATCACAACGGTGCAAGCTTCATCTGAAGGTTGGCTCTGCCACCCGGAAGCATGTTTCATCTGTAGGTTGGCTCTGCCACCCGGGAGCTAGAAGGTCGGCCCTGCAGCCAAAAAGGACCAAAAGGCACAAAGTAATTAAAAATTATAAAGCTGTCAACTACAGAGTGAGTGGGTGTTCCTAGGTATAGGTCCACCTTCAAGTGGGTGATTAGGGCCACCTCCGTTTCCAACAATTGGTATCAGAGCCAGGTTCGTCCGGAACCGTCATTTTGAGGAGGCATCGGTGAGCACAAGTGCTTGGGTATCCACTATCAAGCAGAAGGGGAGACTCTGTCGGTGCACAGTCTGGGACTATGAAGCTTGTTGGTCAGGGACTAGAGGAGCTGCCGCTGGGCGTCGATCACTATGAAAGATCTTGGCACAAGCAGTGGAATCAGGAAGCTCAACAGCCACAACTATGGTTATTGGAAGACCTGCATCGAGTCCTACTTGCAAGGTCAAGATTTGTGGGAGGTTGTTGTAGGTAGTGAGGTTGTGCCTCCAGCAAAGGAGAAGGATCAAGGGGAGCCCTTACGAAAATGAAAAATTAAAGCTGGCAAAGCCATATTCGTGTTGAAGACTACAATCGAGGAGGACCTACTAGAGCATATCAGAGATGTAGATACTCCGAAGATAGCTTGGGAGACTTTGGAAAAGTTGTTTTCCAAGAAGAATGAAGCACACCTACAACTCCTGGAGAATGAGTTAGCAGGTATCTCTCAAGGAACCTTGACTATCAGTCAATATTTTACCAAGGTGAAGTCTATTTGTCGAGAGATATCTCAGCTTGAGCCCGAGGAGAAGATTGGTGAAGCTCGTATGAAGAGGATAATAATTCATGGGCTTAGACCTGAGTATAGTGGATTTATTGCTACCATGAGAGGGTGGCCGAATCAACCATCTTTGGTTGAGCTAGAGAATATATTGGTTAACCAAGAAGAGTTGGCCAAGCAGATGGGGAGTATTACCGAGAAGGAAGAAGAGGAGGCTCTCTTTACAAGTAAGAAGAGGGGCTCATTTAGGAGACAAGAAAGATTCAAGCCAAAGTGGACAGATGGTGACAAGTATCATGCAAAGGAAAGAAGTCCTTCTTCAGGGGGAGCAAGAGGAAGAGAAGATAAAAAATATCAACCAAAAAAGCAAAATGGAGGGTGCTTCAATTGTGGTAAGGGTGGCCATTTTGCTAGAGATTGTCGTCTTCCAAAAAGATGTTTTGAAGGAAATATAGCCACTACCATAAAGGAAGAGGAAAAGGAGGAAGCATCTAACAGTGAAGAAGAATGGGATATTGAAGCCGGTTTTTCTCAAGAAGTAGAAGATAATGAGTTGGAGGAGGACATGGAGGTACCTGCTTTTGCAGCGACAATTGATCCAAAATTGACTATAAGGAAGATTGGATCATTGATTCTGGGTGCTCCAATCACATGACTAATGACGATAAGAAGTTAGAGGATATGACAGACTACAAAGGAGGAAGAGAAGTATTAATAACCGATAATTCAAGATTGGCTATTTCTCATGTTGGAAAGACAACCATTCCAAGGTATGGTCCTCATCAACTCCAACTCAACAAGGTATATCATGTCCCTGGGTTGAAGAAAAATCTTCTATCAGTCTCTCAGTTGACAGAAGAAGGAAAATATATTCTCTTTGGACCGGAAGTTGTGTCTATATACAGAAAAGTAAAGGTGATTGGCACAACAGTTTTGGAAGGAAAGAGGTGACAATCAGTCTATGTCCTCTCTGCTGAGTCCGCCTATGTGGATAAGACTCGAAGGAGTGAGACCGGGGATCTTCAGCATGCCCGCCTTGGACATGTCAATTATAGGAAATTAAAGGAGATGATGCAAAAGCAAGTTTTGAAGGGGCTTCCTCAAATGGATATCCAGATTGATACAGTTTGTTTCGGTTGTCAGTTTGGCAAGGCTCATCAATTACCATACAAAGAGTCTGAGCACCGATCGATGACACCGTTGGAACTCATACATTCGGATGTTTTTGGTCCGGTGAAGCAAATATCTCTTGGAGGTATGAGGTACATGGTGACTTTTATTGATGACTTCCCAAGGTATGTTTGGGTTTACTTTATGAAGGAGAAGTCGGAAACCTTTTTGAAGTTTAAGGAGTTTAAGGAGAAGGTAGAAGGTGAGCTCGATATGAAAATTAAGTGTCTTCGGACTGATAATGGGAAAGAATATTTAGCAAATGAGTTCACCAACTATCTCAAGGAGAATAAGATAAGGAGGCAATTAACATGCCCTCATACCCCACAACAAAATAGAGTTGTAGAGCGAAAGAATCGGCATCTTGCAGAAATATGTCGAAGTATGCTCCATGCAAAGATTGTTCCTGGAAGGTTCTGGGTTGAGTGTATGAGGACAGCAGCCTATGTGATTAATAGGCTCCCACAATCAAAGTTGAGATTCAAGTCTCCTCATGAGATGCTATGGAAGGTGAAGCCAACGGTAGGCCATCTCAAGATCTTTGGATGTGTATGCTATGTATTTGTGCCAGACCACCTAAGGAGCAAGTTCCTGCAATTCGATGCATCTTTGTGGGCTATGATGATGCACGGAAAGGTTGGAGGTGCTGTGATCAAACCATGGGGAAATGCCACATCTCAAGGAATGTGGTGTTTGATGAAGCTTCGGCATGGTGGTTAATGAGGACATGCCTAGCATTCACTCATCTTCAAATGAAACTCCACTTGATATAGCTGGTCCAATTACAAGGAGTAGAGCTAAACAATTGCAGAAGGAAATTCATTCTCAGGTGAACGCTAACCTTATGTTTAATAATCAGTCTATGTTGAATGAGCCTATGCTTTTGAGTTTTTGTTTCAATGTCCTTAGGAATGATGGAGTGTATGAACCAGCATGGGATCAAGATGGATTCAAGCCTCTGGACATCTGAACCAAGAAGCCTATGGTGTGCATGAATAAAATGGAGGTTCATCACCTTAGCATGGGAATGCAACCAGAAGCTAGATGACTGACACATGGTACGAATTCCAAGCATCACTGCGGACAGAATACAAGGAGTTAGACGGTGTTCAATAAGTGGATGGAAGCGTCTTCAAGTCTACTTTCCAGTCCATCAAACGGTTCATTATTTGGATATCCTAATAAGGAGTTATGCTCATTTTAGTAACTGCTGCCAGAAGCTGAAAGGACACGCGAACCAGCCACGAAATCCACTAGAGCATGCGCATGCAGCCATTTACTCAAAGCTGAACGCCCCTATCTCTATATATATCTTGTACTAGACAATGAAAAGTCAGATCTTATTTTATTGAATTCAGAATACACAAACTCGTGGATTTTGGTTTATGCGTGAGTCTTGAGAGGCTTGCAACATTTGTTCTTTCGATTCCTGAGGGAGTTGTAGAACGCCGAACTGCGGTTCACCCAGTTCGTGCCTTCACGTCTATAGGGCGTGATTGCGTGGGCTGTTACGTTGTTACGTGGAAGGGTGATTGTCTCGGTAGTTCGTCGCGTGGACAGCCTCGCGGTGCGCTGCCTCTTCACCAGGTCACGCAGCGACAATTTATCAAGTTCACAGATCCTACGAGAAGATCGGGCCACAACAAATTGCTACACGTGCTGCCTAGACGTGAGCATATCATCTGGTATCACAGCCTCCGTTTCCTCAGTAGGATTGTTCTTGTTTCTGGTAGGATAGATTTTATATACCTACTGTCCACTAATAGCCAAAAAGAAAACCTACAGCCCAAATTCATACGTGCTACTGATTTTGTAGTTTGCTTTATCGAGTTTTAATCCTTTAAGATTTGTCTAGTTGCTGAATTTTTTTTCCCCTCATTGTTCTAGCTGTTATCTTTGTTCCATCCCATCCTTGATCTGATCGTCTTTGCTTGCTGCATATATATAACAAAAAAAATACCCACCCGTCCCACCCTTGTTTTCTACCCGCCACATATTCCCCTTCCGAGTTTCTTGTTTTTGTGCTGCACCATCCATCTTGGTTGATCCTTGTGCGCCCCTCAGTTGAAAGTTTTGCTGTGTTGTCACAAATCTTAAAAGAAAAGATGTATATTGGTCAAAAGAAGGACTGAAAACAACGAGTTCTTGTTCAAAAAAAAAAGGAAAGAAAAGAAATAAAAGAGAATTGTGTTCAGCACACCAAAAAGGGGTTTGGGCAGCAACAAGTTTCGTTTGGTGCAATTGGTGTTCATCTATCCACTTCCTACATCGTGTTCCTTTCTTTGTGCATCTTTTCCTTTATATTCAGCAACTTAGACTTGTGTTCTTGGATTATTATTCGGTTTTGCATAACTACATTTATCAGCGCATTCCACTTACATATTACCCCACCAAGCTCCACTTAAAACGCGCCGTTAGTTGTTGCACCATCGTTGCTGTTACAATCACTCTTCCACTACAAATTGCAGCCCCGGTTCTTGCTCTTTTCAGGGAGAGAAAGAACTTGTTTTGTAAGTGGTGAGGGAGTGATTCCACATATATTTTGTCCTATTACTCTCTCTCTTTGTTACTAACATGGCAGGAAATGAAGATTCCCCTTCTCACACTGTGTCTGCACAAGAAATTCAGGAAGTGCGTGCACAAATGCAACAATTGATGCAAGGGATGCAAGCGCTTCAACGATCACTACAGCAGCAACATGGGGAGCATCCACCTCATGATGATGAACACATTGAGGATGATGATCAACATGCCGGTGGCGGTGGTGGTGGTCGTGGCCGAGGATTCGCTGCTGGTTTTGATAACTTTGCAGGTGGCCGTGGCCGAGGATTTGCTGCTGGTTTTGGTCGTGCACGACGTGTTCCTGTTGGGCATCCTCCTGATCTTGATGCTGAAACATTTTCAAATTATAGTGCTGAACATGGAGGTGATCCTTATGGTCGCCGTGGTGCATATGATGATCATGGTGGTGATAACTTTGGCCGTTTTGGAGCCCGTGGTCGTTATGGTGATCACCGTCGACGTCATCATGAACGACGTCACAATGATGATGGTTTGGGCAAGGTTAAAGTGTCCATTCCTCCATTCAGCGGCAAGGAGAATGCTGATGATTACTTTGAATGGGAAACCAAAGTTGAGCAACTATTTGATTTGTATGAATACCCTGCTGAAAAGAAGGCAAAGCTTGCAGCCATTGAGTTTAAAGGTTATGCCATAACTTGGTGGAATCAGGTCCGTACTGAATATCAAAGAGTTGGGCATGATCGTATAACTTGGGAAGACATGAAGAGGGAAATGAGATGTCGTTATCAGTGGTCTCCTGAGAAGGTTGCGTTGCCAAAATCTCATGACTTGGTGGAGGTACTGGAAGAGATTCAAGAGGAGTCTCATGATGGCATTGAGAAGGTTCTAGAAGAAGTACAAGGAGAGGAGCAGATCCCCACTCCAGATCATTCTCCAAGCAAGAGGAAGAGCCCCTGGAAAACAGGTGTACATTGGCCAGCTTAAAAGAAGGTTCAAGAGCCTATCCAAAAATTACGGAGGACAACAAGGAAAATAGGGCCACCTCCAAGGTATGGGTTTGTTCCTCTCACTGATGAATTACCTATTGAGCCATCTTCATATGAAGAAGCAGAAAAAAGTCAAGAGTGGCAAAATGCTATGAAGGAGGAAATTGAAGCACTAAAAGGAAATCAAACATGGGAATTAGTGCCAAAACCAAAGGATGTGAGACCAATATCCTGCAAATAGGTATATAAGATAAAGACTCGCTCTGATGGCTCAATTGAGAGGTATAAAGCTCGACTTGTTGCTCGGTGATTCTCTCAACAGTATGGACTGGATTATGAAGAAACCTTTAGTCCGGTTGCCAAGATTACAACTGTCCGAGTATTACTTGCACTGGCAGCAACTAAATCATGGAGATTATGGCAGTTGGATGTCAAGAATGCATTCCTACATGAAGAACTTGACAAAGAGATATATATGGAGCAACCAAGAGGCTTTGAGAGTAAGATACATCCAGAATATGTTTACAAATTGAAGAAGGCACTCTATGGTCTTAAACAAGCCCCAAGAGCATGGTATGGAAAGATCGGTGAGTTCCTTATTCAAAATGATTTTAAGGTTGCTCCATCGGATTCTAGTTTGTTTGTGAACTTTAAAGAAGGAAGAATAGCAATAGTTCTTGTTTATGTTGATGACTTAATTATCACGGGAGACAATGTTGAGGAGATACAAAGGATTAGAAAGAATCTCTCCATCCGATTTCAAATGAAGGAGCTTGGAGATTTAAAGCATTTCCTTGGATTGGTGGTGGAGCATACAATAGAGGGATTATTCTTAGGTCAACAAAAATATACCAAATATATTCTTGAAAGGTATGGCATGCTTGACTGCAAACCTATCTCTACTCCTATGGATCCTAATGTGAAGTTCAAAGTGGATGATGATAAGAACTTGGAGGATGTGACCATGTATCAAAAAATGGTTGGAAGTCTCATATATCTTACACTAACCCGTCCCGATATTGCTTACTCCGTTGTGTGGTTAGTCGATATATGAGCAATCCAAAGAAATCTCATCTTGATGCAGTCAAGCGTATTTTAAGGTATGTCAAGGGTACCATCAATTTTTGTATTCTATATAAGAAGATAAAAGACTGTCAGTTGGTTGGCTATTGTGACGCTGACTATGCCGGAGACTATGATACACGAAGATCAACAACCGGGTATTCTTTCAGTCTTGGATCCGGGATTAGATCTTGGTGTAGCAAGAGATAACCTACTGTGGCATTATCAAGCACTGAAGCAGAATACCGATCAGCAACAATGGCAGCACAAGAGAGCACTTGGCTTAAACAATTGATGAAGGATCTACATCAGCCAATAGAGTACCAAGTAAGGATTTTCTGCGATAACTTATCATCTATCCGATTGGCTAAAAACCCAGTTTTTCATGCAAGGACCAAACATATAGAAGTTCATTACCATTATATAAGAGAAAAGGTCCTTGAGGATGAAATTTAGATGGTGCCTATCAAGACTGAAGAGCAAAATGCTGATATTTTCACCAAAAGCCTTCATAGGGAAAAGTTTGAGAGATTTTGGGAGGCGCTTAGCATGGTCGACAAGGCAACTATTGTGAGAAGATTGCCTTGAGGGGGAGTATTGAAAGAAAGCAAGTCAATCTTCTAGAATACTCTTGACCATGTAAGAAAGAAGATATTTTAAAGGTGAAGATATTACCATGGATATAAATATTTATGGAAAGTTCTAGAGTCACTTGTCTTATATGGCAAGTGAAAAAAATATCTAGGAATATTCTAGAATATCTTTTGTTGTATAATAAAGTAGAAAATATCTAGAAAGGTTCTAGAGTAGGGGGCACATGTCATCACCATATGTGTCGCCATGGTCTATATATATGAGAACCCCCTCTCCCTCCCCTAGTAACCTAAGAGGCAACAACACATACAAGCCACAAGCATTAGAGAGAGTTGGGGTTGTAGTGCTAGGTGAGTGTGTGAATGAGTGCTAGGATAGCTACTTAAGAAGTGTTCACACTCTCATGCAATATTGTTGTTCATGTAATAAAGTGTTGTTCAAAAGAGTTGGTCTCCCAATCTGCTTCTATAGTTTCTAACTACTTAGTGCGTGGATTGTGATCTATCGAAGGTTGGCTTTGCCCCCGGGATCACAACGGTCCAAGCTTCATCTGAAAGTTGGCTCTGCCACCTAGAAGCAAGCTTCATCTGTAGGTTGGCTCTGCCACCCGGGAGGTAGAATGTCGGTCTTGCAGCCAAAAAGGACCAAAAGGCACTAAGTAATTAGAAATTATAAAGCTGTCCACTACAGAGTCAGTGGGTGTTCCTAGGTATAGGTCCACCTTCAAGTGGGTAATTAGTGCCACCTCCATTTCCAACACAGTACAACTCCGTTTACTAGTTTATGACTGGTATTACGTGCAAGTTGGCTGAAGGGATCTCGCCCCCATATTTCTAGTAACTAATTACTAGTTTCTGACTAGTCTCTTCGGTTACTGAAGGAGCCTTGTGCTCATAGTTCTAGTAACTAATTACTAGTTTCCGACAAGTATCTTGGGTTACTAAAGGGGTCTTGCACTCATATTTCCAGTATAACGCCGTGCTACTGGTTTATGACTGGTACTACATGCAAGTTTGCTGAAGGGGTTTCGCTCCCTTATTTCTAGTAACATATTACTAGTTTCGACTTGTAAACTATGTTATTGAAGGGGCCTCGCTCCCAAGGCAAGAAGTTTACTAGTTTACGACTAGTTCTACACATGTTCGACTACTTTGCCTACTTGTCTTAACTACAATCCTAGTCGGGACCGACTCCGACTAGATGGCTTCATCGACAGTTCAAGCACCAGCAGCTACTTGCTCGATGCCTGGGCTCGAGGGCTGACGCCACCGACTGCTATGTACATTCTATGATCCTCATCTGGCCCCTTGGCTTGGGGGCTCGATGGGACAAGACACTCAGCATGCCTCAAGGGACAGCTCTCATGTTTCAACACTGGACTGAAAGGACCGTGATATCGCTTAGAGGGGGGTGAATAGGTGCACCTAAAAGTTTTCACTCCAAAGCAGAGGATAAAATTCACTGCCTGCCGAACCCGGAACTTCTGGGTTAGCAAATCCGGAACTTCCGAATTCAAGCAAGACAATAGATGAACTCGGAACTTCTGGGTTCTACAAACCGGAACTTTCAGGTTCACACAGAGCAGAGTGAAGATAATAAATCTAGCACGAGTAAATAGTTACAAGTTCAAACCCCAGATGTAGAGTAGGCTAACTAGAGTTTCTGGAGCAAGTCCACACCATCCATGTAATTACAAAAACAACAATGTCTCCAAGAACACAAGTGTTCAATGGTGAGCTCCTCAAATCTATAAGATAATATCGAACACAATTGACACAAGGATTTTTACTGAAGTTCGGATTCACCGCATATGCTACACAAGCTCAGTGAATCCTACTCTCCGTTGAGGAGCGCCACGAAGCCTCCACACCAAGGTGCTACACAAGCACACCTTGGCCTTCCACTATCTTGATTTCCTTCCCTTGCGGAGGTGGAAACCGACCCTTACAAACTTCGCGTGATAGTCCACACAATTGGGTGCCTGCCAGGCAACACCTAGCCATCTAGGAGCAACGCTCCAAGAGTAACAAATGCAAAACACACGATTTCGGCCAAACTCAAGTGCTTAAGGTTTGTTGTGCTCTCTAGTGCTCTCAAGCTTTCACTCTCTCAAACCCAACTCAAAGATATTACAAGAATCACACAATCTCACAAAGAGAGGTTGGGGAGAGCTCAACAAAGCTACCAAGCTTTCTTAGGATGACTAGCAAGCAACAAAAAAAATGCCTAGAATAGCAGCCCACCAAAGAGGGGGCACAAGGGTATAAATAGCTAGGTTCAAAGAAACAAGCCGTTATGTGATAGTTAAAACCCAGAGCTTCTGGATTCTCATACTCGGAACCTCCGGGTTTTCAAACCTACTAGCCATTAGTGCCACGTAAGCAAAACCTGGAACTTCCGGGTTGGGAAACCTAGAACTTCCGGGTTGCCCCTGTTAATTCCACTCAATGTGCACTTGAGATTTTTGTGACTCTCTCAACTCACTTGGGTTACTTGAGCACTGAGACTAAACCAAAACACAATGTGATGCATCCCTCTTGATAGTGTGGCACACCTATACTCAAGATCAAAGATAGATTACATTTCAACCATTTGAGTTTGTCAAAAATGTACCATGTCGTGCCTTGATCATTCTCAGTCTGAGGAGTGCATCCAACTTGGTTTCTATAACTTGAGCACAACTTCCTTGAGCTAGTGACTTGAACCATTATCTTTGAATGAAATCCACTTCTTGTTCAAACAACCATCTTTACATTAAGATTCTAGACGGATTGATACTTGCTAATATGAACCCCCTACATGACCAAGATTCTTCAAGTTGAATCCAAGAAAGTTTCTTCACCCTAGCATTGGTACTTCGGCACAAACCAATTGCCCTTCACCAAGCTTAGTCCCTCGAAACACTATCCCGAATTCTAACTCTTCATCCTTGCATCACAAAGAGTTCCCTATAGGTTTGTATCATAATTGAATAATCAATGAAATCCATTCTTCACAATTCTTTGCAATTAATCTTCTATTTAGATTGTCCATTTCTTCACAAAAAAATTCCCTTCTAGTGCTATGACTTTGTCAACAAGCTTCATTTGGATATGAGAATAAATAGTTGTCATCAAACATGTAACTCAATCCATATGGTAATCATTGTTTGTCAATATTGTCACTTTAATCATTGCTTAATCTCACGTCTTGTCATATGAGCCTTTTATCTTTACTTTCAATATCTTTCATCACAAATATTCCATTGATATACCAATCAACTCCTACTCATATACTCAACAAGATCATTAGTTCTTTAATCGTGGTGTCATTCTATTCACCAAAATCCACTAGGGGTCTAGATGCACTTTCAATCTCCCCCTTTTTGGAGATTGATGTCAACCCCAATTAAAGTTTACAAAAGGATATATCAATGAAGCTTTTGAAAACTCAGATTTAGGATGAGCTCCCCCTAAATATGTGCATTGAATAGGATTCAGCAATTTTGGCCTCAAATGCCATTTTGCACATATTCAAAAGATAACATTGAGCTCCCCCTAAATCTCAGCATCCGTTGTTGCAAAACAAGTGTGTGAATAAATTATTCATGATGCATATGACATATATCTCAAACAACAGCAAGATAAAAGAAAATATTTAGTTCTGCCAGCAAATGCCGGAACTTCCAAGTCCGGAACCTCCGGGTTCACCAAGCAGAGTTGATTTAAAATAACATTTCATAATTTCAACTCATTTCATCATACTAACATGCATCAAGTCTTAAATTAAAGCAATAACATGGTTCACCACACAATAACACACATCACAAATTGTTCTCATGTCCATATGAGTTAAAAAAGAATAATTACACGGCATGTGGCATTCCACACCCAAATCTGGAACTTCCGGATTTGGAAACCCGGAACTTCCGAGTTTGCCACAAAGACATTGATTGAAACTTTATCTCAACTTCTTATCCCCATTTGTCCAGAGTATCCGGACATATACCCAGAGTATCCGGGTGCCCAGATCGATTAATCTCAACTTCTTCACCCCCTTTGTCATCCATCACCAACAAGGGGCTGAGGGGAGTTCACCAGGAAGCATCTACTGCAGATCATCATCTTCATCCTCATTTCTACCCCCATATCCACTTGATCCTTGACCGGGATCACCAAAGTGTTATCCAAACATCCAAGATGTGAAATTATCAAACCCATATGATGGTGGAGCATTAGAAGGTGGCTGTTGCATGAATGGAGGAGGTAGAGGCATAGGAGCATCGGAGGGATCAGCAAACGTAGGATTGACATAGGAAGCACTAGGGAATGATCCACTACCATAGAGTTGTCCCCAATAATCTTTGTGAACTTCAGGTACTTAGGAAGAAAAACACACTAGATTCTAGTATGAGATTGTGTGTTTGATCTTTTGTATGTGTGTTAAAAACTTTAATGCAAAGGCAAAAGGGTCTTTTTGTAATTCTAAAAAATTTAGGTCCTTTGGTGCAAAATGTGTGAGAATGGTAGGTAAAATTAAATTATATAAAGGGTTGTTTTGCAAGAAGCAAGTACTTACTTTTAAACCTCTGTGAGAAGTGAAACTAACCTAAGGATTCAATTGGAGTGTAGAATTTAAATAGGATATCTCTGAAGTTTAAAATTTTGACAAGTTTTAAATTAGATTCAAATCCTTAACTCTTTTGAAGCTGACCCTTATAGCAAATTGTAGATCTTGCTAAGCTCAACACTTTTGCTTTTGGGCACATTTTCATTTGAGCTATGGTTTGAAAGTTAATTTGATTTTATAGTGGAGTCCCTGCATTTTTGGAAAATTCCAAACCAGTCCTCCTTCGTCTACCTCCAGTCCCTCCTGCTCTGCCTCGCGCCCGTGACGCCGCCGCTTTCGCCGGCCACTTTCCCAAGCCCCAGCTGCCCCGCACCGCTCTTCTCCGCGCCATGTGCCCTCCAACGCTGCGCTCGCCGCTCACCCGACCAGCGTTGGCCCTCTCCTCGCCCCTCCACATTGCGCCGCCGTCGCCCCGACTGCCACGCGCCCGCCGGCTTGCCAACAGCAGCTCTCACTCGCCGTGCCTCCTCCTCGACTTGAAGCACGTCCCTGAGCTCCCCACGGACTCACTCTTGCACTCACGCACTCCCATTCTACTTCTCTTCCTTCTTTCCGAGCGCCACGCCTCGCCGGAGCTCTGCCGCCGCCTCAGCTCGCCATCGTTAGCCTCCTCCGCCGCCCCACACCCGCAAGCCAGTGCTCCTACAGCACCGCTGCAACCCACTAAAGCTCGCTGAGCAGTCCAATTCCATTCCCCGCGCCCACACATTCCGGACCACCGCGCCGGTGAGCTCGAGCTCTGCCGCTGCTCGACCTCGCCATCGTCCTGACGCTCCACCCCCTCTCAGCCCCTGCCAAGCGCACCACCAGCACCACATCACCCTGAGGAAGCTTTCTAGCCACTTCCCCGCCACCCTCCAGCACTCCAGCCACCGGAACACCGTCGCCGCCCGCCTCTATTTACCATCAACTCACCGCCTCAGCCCCTCTCTTCCTCAACTCCGGCCACCCCCGTGACCGCCGTGAGCTCCTGAACCTTTTCCCCCACTTTTCCCTTGCCGCCGGTGAGCCCCCTCGCCGGAATTTGGTCGCCGTCGATCGACTTCTCTGTTTAACCCGGCCAAGGACCCAATTGCAAGGATTCAAATCTTTTCAGGGTCCTTTCTGTGAGAAATCAGTACCCCCCATTGAATTAAGTTACAAAAAGTAGGCTTGATTTCAAATTCTTGCTTTATGAAGTTGTGTTTACAAAATTGTTGGATTGCAACTTTATCGTGAAGTAAAGTTCTTAACTCAAGAACCACCTAATTCAAATCACTGCATATCATGTAGAGTCAATGACACTCGACGACGGAGTCTACGAACTAGTCCCGGAACCCGAGCAAGGGTTTTCTGAAGATCAGGTGAACGTCACCGAGGATTTAACTGAAGCCCCGAACCAAGGTTTGGAAGTCTTGGACATCCCTAAACCCAACCCCGCTCAAGAAGGCAAGCCCCGATTGATAACCTAGTATTTTAAATTACTACACTTATACAGTTTTATATTTATATATCTATATTATACATTAAGTCTAGGAGTTGAAATGGAACCCTAGATGCATGGATCCTAGGAACCTATGTATTGTGCCTGAGTCCTTATGGAATAGATGCTCTGCTAATAGGACCGGCAGAAGTCGAGTGATTTCCTATCACTCACGCGATATAGGAGTTGAATGTTTACTATTCTGCAATCACTATAAGGACTATGGACGGGGTCATGTGCAGTATCATGACTTGAAAGGTTACCCCGTCTGTGTTGATAAAAGTTGATCAGGTCGCAGTGTGTGGTAGCTGTGGTCAAGTGTTTGAAAGTACTAGCCACATGCCGTAAAGATGGTACGCGGTAAGCCTAATACCTGATTGGCCCGGCAAATGGACTTGTCTTCACCACTCGATTGATTGGTTTTTGTTGCACACACGCACCGACGTGTGGGAATACGTTCTGTACAGTGGACGGGAGTATGGTCATACAGTCGTGCTGTAGAGGTATGTCCCGCACATGATGTGCGTATGGTCCTACAGTCGCTTGTGGTGGCCCTGATCCATAACCTAGAATATGATGGAAACGGTTGTTCGGAAAGTTAAGTTTCTGGATGTGTGAGTTAGGATCCCTTGCAAGGTTATGAAATTTGATTCAGAATCATCCGTTTCTCGTGGAGATTGAGACTGCTTGCTCCTTCTGCCACATAGAGTATGTCACACCCGATTTATAAGAACATAAATCAAGCAATCATATATGCGCCAGGATCAAGTCACGCATATATACAACAGAATTATCAAGATATCACAACACACGTCTCGAAATAAAAGCGTATAACTTATAAATGAATATATTTATTACAACTGAATCAAGAATCAGTTCAAGAAATGCGGAAGCGTAAAATAAATACATGAAGAATTGGGCGCCACAGGGATGTCGGCCGGGAGACAATGCCTAGAAATCGTCGAGTCCGCTGATGTAGTCCTCCACATCGCCTGGTACTGAGCAGCAGTCGAAGATATCCCAGAGAGAACAGAAGAGTAGAGGAGGCAAGCATGAGTACACAACTTGTACTCAACAAGTATAGCACGAATTATGAGGCTCTAGGGTTAGCTGACTCAATTGCATTAGCTTTTAATCTTGGCAAATTTTATTAAAGCTATTTACTACAAGTGGATGAACTACCATAACCCAAGTTACATAATAATTAATCAAATTAACCATGAGACTACTGAAAACCAAACCAAACCACCAAGGTAAAACCCCCTAATCAGACGGAGGATCTGGGCCACTCATGACCGTGAGCACGGCTAGTATACCAGTTTTACACTCTCGAGAGGTTGCACAACTTTACCCACAAGTCGTGAGCTACGCTAGTTGTTCATCACACTTCCTTAGGTGAGATGACTAGCAAGCACACTACGAGACCGTTACAAAGGATCACGTTAGTAAGGTGTAACCGCTAAGGTTTCTGGATCAGCAACGATGGGGCCCACCTCACGGGGGTACAAGCACACAGCACAGACCAAGCCGGAGGAGCAGGGACCATTGAAGCTTACCACCCCTCTTGCCCTGCAGGTAAGTTACTCCTGAACCAAAATGACCTAATTAGTAAGTCAAGACCGTCCCATTCTAGTGTTGTGGTTGCGCGGTTGTCCCAGGTTGTCGCTCTATGAACCGGTCCTTAGGGAGAGTGGCCAACCAAGCACTAAGCACCGTGCTGGACCCCTAAACCAAGTTTCTAACAAAAACATATTTTAACGAGACGTGAGCCGCTCAAGCACACAGCACAGAGGGCCACTCCCAGAATCAAGTTGCATATACCAGTAATCAAATTTAACTAAAAAGGGACCGAGGTGTGTGAGAGCGCAGCACCTAGCACAACTAACCAAAATGCAACCCAAGGTATTTATAAAGGATAAAAGTGGCTAGGAAATCCTTATAGGCATATAGAATTAAAATGCAGTATGAAAAATGTATTCAAAAGTGATAGGGGGTTCATGTTATACTTGCCTTCCTCGAAATTCTCCTGCTGCTGCTCAAACTACTCAAAAGATGACGGCTCCTGGTACTGCTCCGGTGGCTTGACGTCTACTCACGATTGTAACAGCAATACATGGTCCACACATGCGCACACATGCAAACAATAGCAAACTATAAGAAACAGTACACCAATACAAGAAAACAGCACACAAGACTAGTCTAGAGCTATTCTACGCGTTATAACGATCGCATGAGCGCGAAAACCAACTAAAACGGAGCTAAGACGCGAAATCTAGGGCTAAAACAAGGTCCAGGGGCTTTTCTGTAAGAATACAGAAAGATCTAGAGGGTTCTGAGGAAAAACTGAGGGCTAGATTGAAAATAAACCCTAGACAGAAGGGTTAGCACGTAAAACAGAAGAAAAAGGATGGCGGGTTCTATTTTGAAAAACTACAGGGGGCTGAACAGAAGAAACAGGACTAAAACATAAATACTTTTGAACTAAAAAGGACTGTGGGTTGATTCCTGAAAACTTTAAGGGCTAAACTGCAAAAAGCGCACGGCTGACCGGTATGGGGCTCGGTTGACTTGGCTGGATTTGATCACGGCCGTCGGATCTAGATCAGTCAGTTGGGAAGAGATCTAGGGCTGGGATTCCCGGCCGGGGCTCCGGCGGCGGCGGGAGGCTGGACGCGGCGGAGGGTGGCGGTGGCTCGCCAGAGGCCACACGATCTTGCGCTTCCGCTGTCGGTTTGGGATGAGATCAGGTCGAGAAGGTAGAGGAGAGCATGGGGAACCGATTTGGGGGAAAGAGAGGCGGCCAATTTGGCCGTAGCGGCTGGGCGGTGGCTCGGGAGCTCCGGCGAGCCCGCGCGGCTGCAGGGAAAGAGGCCGAGGGAGAAGGGAGGCGGGTGAGCATCCTTACCCCACCGGGGTAACCCTACGGTGCTTGAGCGACGGCAGAGGGCGGCGAGAAGACGGCACGGCGGCGGCCCGTGGCGCCGGCGGCGGCGACGCGTTTGGTAGCTAGGGTTGGGGCGTGCGCGGGTACGGCGGCGACTTGGGGGAAACACTAAGCGCAGGTGCAGCCCTAAATAGGGAGGGGGTTAGGCCTCGACGTGCGAGTCGGAGCGGATGCGGTGCGGTCGGGGCGCCTGGCCGGGCTCGGACTCGGATCCGAGCGGGGAGAAGACGGTCCCGACATGCGGGACCCGCTTGCCAGCGAGCGGAGGAGAGGGGAGAGGAAGCGGGGCTGGGCCGGCGGGGCTTGCTGCGCGCGTGGGATTTGGGCCGGGGCGAGGCACCGTGGCCCAGGAAGAGAGAAGGAGTGGGAGATGGCGCTGGAGCCCACGGGCTGGCTGGAAAAAGGAAAGCGGGCCGTGGAAAACAAGAGCGGAAAGGAGAGAGAAAAGGAGCTGGGCCACCGGGGAAGTGCTGGCCCGAGAGAGGAATGAAGGGGAGGCAAGGGCAGGCCGGGCTGAGAAAAAAAAGAAGCGAGGGCTACTGGCTCTTTCTTTTTCTTCTCTTCTTTTCTTTTTCTTTCTTACACTCAAACTATTCAAACAATTCTATTTGAATTCAAATAAATTTGAATTCAAACCCTATACACCCAACACAAATAAAACAATGCTCCAGCATGAATGCACAAATAAGTTGATCTTATAATAAATTTTATTTTCTTGTGTTATAAAATTGTTTTAAATGCAGGATAAATTAGAGAAAACCCTGGAAATTTTATTTGAGCCAAAATAAATTCATTAAAATTTGGGAAAATTACATTAGGGTGTTACAAACCTACCCCCCTTACAGGAATCTCGTCCTAAGATTTGAATAGGCTAGCTAGCAAAGAGGTCGGGATATGTCTTCCTCAGCTCATCTTCTCGCTCCCAGGTCGCCTCATCCTTCGTGTGATGGCTCCACTGCACCCGGTACATCTTGATCTTCTTGTTTCTGGTAACTCTCTCAGACGTCTCCAGAATCTTTACCGGATGCTCGGTGTAGGTCAGATCCTCCTGCACATCCAACCCTTCTAGCAGTGCCTGTTCTTCTGGCACCCTCAAGCACTTCTTCAGCTGAGACACGTGGAGCACATCATGCACTCCTGAGAGACTGGGAGGTAACTCCAAACGATATGCCACCTCTCCTTTCCGTTCCAAAACCCTGAACGGACCGATGTATCGAGGGGCTAGCTTCCCTCTCACATTAAACCTGCGGATTCCTCTCATCGGCGAGACCTTCAGGTACACATGATCACCCACCGCAAAGGTTAGATCTCGACGACGAACATCTGCGTAACTCTTCTGATGAGTCTGGGCGACCCTCAGGTTCTCTCGCACCTGCTGTACTAGCTGTTCTGCCTCTTCAACAATATCTGGACCAAACACCTGCCTCTTGCCAATCTGATCCCAATACAGCGGAGTCCTGCACTTCCGACCATACAGGGCCTCGAAAGGAGATTTCTTCAGACTGGCCTGATAGCTGTTGTTGTATGAAAACTCTGCATACGGCAGGCATTTATCCCAGCTGGTACCATACTGAATAGCACAGGCTCGAAGCATATCCTCCAGCACTTGGTTGATTCTTTCTGTCTGCCCATCTGTCTGAGGATGATAAGCGGTGCTGAAACGCAGCTTCGTATCCAACGAATCATGCAACTGCTCCCAGAACCGTGAAGTGAACTGAGATCCTCGGTCAGATATGATCTTCTTCGGAACTCCATGCAGACAGACGATCCTGGAGATGTACAACTCTGCGAGTCTGGCACCAGACTAAGTAGTGTTCACCGGGATAAAGTGGGCAACCTTCATCAACCGATCCACTACTACCCATATCGAGTGGTACCCTTTCTGAGTACGAGGCAATCCCACAATGAAGTCCATGGTGATCTCCTCCCATTTCCACTCTGGAATCTTCAATGGCTGCAATAGGCCTGCAGGCCTCTGATGCTCTGCCTTGACACACTGACAAGTGTCACAGATAGCCACGTACTCCGCAACAGAACGCTTCATTCCATACCACCAGAATCGTTCCTTGAGATCATAATACATCTTCGTGCTGCCCGGATGAATGGAATACACTGTATCATGAGCCTCACTCAAGATCAGCTTCCTGAGATCTCCTATATCCAGCACGCATATCCGACCCTTGTACCACAAGGTACCCTGATCATCCTCTCTGAAATGAGGTGCCTTGCCAATCTTGAGCAGTTCACGGATCTCCTGCAGCTTCTTATCTTCTTTCTGATGCTGCCTGATCTCTGCCTCTAGAGTGGGTTCTGCCTCAAATGATGCACTCGAGGTGTGATGCAAGAAATCCAGACTTAACTGCTCAAACTCCGCGCATAACTCCTGAGGCATCTGAAAAGCCACGGCCATGTTAACATAGCTCTTCCTGCTCAGAGCATCTGCTACAACATTTGCCTTGCCCGGATGATAGTGAATCTCCAAGTCATAATCCTTGACCAACTCCAGCCATCTTCTCTGCCGCATGTTCAGCTCACTCTGGGAGAAAATATACTTGAGGCTCTTGTGATCGGTGTAAATATCACACCTCTGCCCAAACAAGTAATGCCTCCATATCTTCAGAGCATGCACAACTGCGGCTAACTCCAGATCATGAGTGGGATAATTCAGCTCGTGCCGGCGCAACTGCCGCGAGGCATAAGCGATAACTCTGTCGTCCTGCATCAGGATGCAACCAGGACCATCCCTCGAAGCATCACAATACACTATGAACCTCTTGCTCTGGTCTGGCAGAGTAAGGACTGGCGCCGTAGTCAACCTCTTCTTCAGCTCCTCGAAGGCATTCTGACGCTCATCAGTCCAGGAGAAATCCACACCCTTCTCCAGCAAGGACGTCAAAGGCTTCGCAATCTTGGAGAAATTCTCAATGAACCTCCGATAATATCCTGCTAAGCCTAGAAAAGAGCGAACTTCCTTCACTGTCTGCGGTACCACCCAGTCAAGCACATCCTTCACCTTGCCGGGGTCCACAGCAATACCTCCCTTGGAGATGACATGACCGAGGAATAGGACCTCGTCAATCCAGAATTCGCACTTGCTGAGCTTGGCATACAGCTTGTGCTCTCTGAGCCTCTGCAACACAAGCCTCAGATGTTTCTCATGCTCTACCTCTGACTTGGAATATACCAGGATATCATCAATGAATATCACCACAAAGGTGTCCAGATAATCCAGGAAAACCTTGTTCATCAGATGCATGAAGAAAGCCAGAGCATTCGTCAGGCCAAAGGACATGACCGTATACTCGTATAGCCCATACTTGCAGGTGAATGCCGTCTTCGGAATATCCTTGGGATGAATCTTCAGCTGATGATAACCCGAACGTAGATCAATCTTCGAGAATACACAAGCACCCGGAAGCTGATCAAAGAGATCCTCAATACGAGGCAATGGATGCTTGTTCTTGATGGTGACTGCATTCAGATCCCGATAATCGACGCACATTCTCTTCGCGCCATCCTTCTTCTCTACTAGCAATACAGGAAAAGCCCAAGGAGAGAAACTGCGATGGATATAACCCTTGGCTAGCAACTCGTCAACCGTCTTCTTAACTTCCTCATGTTCAACGGGTGCCATACGGTAGGGCCGCTTAGCAATAGGAGCTGTGCCAGTCAAGAGATCAATAGAAAACTCAATGTCGCGATCAGGCGGCATACCTGGCAAATCATCCGGAAAAACATCCGGGAATTCAGACAGCACGCGAATACCATCCGTGGGTCTAGCCTCCATCTGACAAAGAATCCCAGAAGGTTCCGAAGCACTGACTGTGACCTCCTGTCCATCCGGTGCCGACAAGTGGACAATCCTCTGAGCACAATCAATCTTGACACCCCATCTAACAAGGGTCCCCATTCCCAAGATCACATCGATACCCTTGGTGTCTAGCACCATCAGATTAGCACTGAACTCTACCCCCCTTATGACAACACTGACTCTGGGACAGAAGATATGAGACCTCAACTGCCCTCCCGGTGAAGATACCAACATGCCCCTCTTTAATGTGCTAGTATGGATGCCATGATGCTCAACAAAAGACCGAGTAATGAAGAATGCGTAGCACCAGTATCAAAAAGCACTATAGCAGGGTGAGTATTGACCATGAACGTACCAATAACCACGTTGGGAGCCTCGGCCGCTGACTCAGCCGTCACGTGGTTCACCCTGCCCTGGGATGGCGCCTTGGGCTGAGCTGGGTGCCCCTGCTGTCCCGACTGCACCTTCCGAGGATGGACGTTGGCGTAGTGTCCCGGCTCACCACAGTGAAAGCACACCCGTGGGAGTGCTGGAGCCTGCTGCCCGACAAGAGGAGTAGGCACTCCCTGCCGCGGAGCTGGTGGAGCAGAGCGTGCCGGAGGCGCTGGAAGCCTCTGGCCCTGTCCCGCCTACTGCTGCTGAGGATGAGACGGGTACTGCTGCTGTCGCTGCTGGTACTGCTGGATCTGCCTCTGCTGCTGCTGCGGGTACTGGTACCGAGGCCGGGTGTTGCTGCTAGACGCAGCAGGAGCCATCTTCCTCTTCTTGTCCTCAATAACCCAGCGCTTGCGCTCGGTGTTGAGGGCAGCGTCAACCAGCTGGTTGAAGTTGTCGAAGCGGTGGTTCATGAGCGCGTACTCCAGGTGATCATCCAGTCCCTCCCTGAAGCGCTCCTGCTTATCGCCATCATTAGCGACCTCAGAAGGGGCGTAGCGAGCGAGCTGGAGGAAACGATCACGGTATTCGGTCACCGTCATAGCTCCCTGAAATGATAATCACCGAAAAAAGATGATGGAAATTTTACTCAGCCTTTCTTATAACAAGGGGGGTTTGAGCTCAAAAAGAAATTGCGGATAGATTTTACTCTATTTTACCTGCTTAAGCGCAAGGAACTCCTTGTGCTTCATCTTCATCACTCCCACAGGGATGTGGTGGTTCCTGAAACGCTCCCGGAACTGGACCCAAGTGAAAGCGTCACGGTCCCGAGCTGTGTAGGACTCCCACCAATCAAGAGCTGAGCCTCGCAGCTGCCCTGCTGCGTACAGGACTCGCTCCCTGTCGTCACACTGAGCGACATCCAACTAGTGCTCCACTGAACGAAGCCAGTTGTCAAGCTGGAGTGGATCAGCCGCATGAGAGAATTTCGGCGGATGACCCCTCAGAAAGTCCGCGCGCCTATCGCGGGGCTGCTGCGGTGGAGGAGGTGGCGGCCTGCAGCGTCTGAACAGTGTTGTTCAGAGTGGCCATCATCCACATCTGGAGCTGGAAGAACTGCTCCGGAGTCAGAGGTGGAGGCATCGGCAGCAGCTGGTCGGTACTCTTGTTGTTCTGCCCCTGCTGGCCAGAACCGGTGCCGGTGCTCCTGGTGTTCACCATCTGTTTGCAGCAGAGCGAAATTTATAAGAGATAGATATTGTACAACTTCCGGAAAGAAAACTCCGACAGGATAAAATAGAGAAAAAAGAGTGTACGGTTTTACCCCCAACGTTCTAACTCAATTTTGATTATTTAATTCAGGTTTGTATTAAAGTCATTTTGCACGAAACAAGTTTAACTTCTAAACTATGCAATCAACCAAAAATCCAAATCAAACATTTTGCACAATCACAAACATTCAATATTCAAGCGTTAGCCGAGTTTATCACTCCACTTGACTAAAACAAACAGGCGTTCTAGCGTTTCTTTTTTGCAAAGGCAACCTAGACTTATGAGGACAGTCAAAAAATTGCAGGCCAACGTCTACAAAAACTATCAGACTAATTCTCAGAAAATGCAGAGAGGATTAGCAAATTCGAGGTTTAGAGCTCACGGAATAGAAGCAGAAACGAATGTTTGAGTTTTGCGGAACCAAAGCAAGCGAAAGGGAATCCGTAAACTCCACTATTTTTTATCTAGGCTTCGTCCTACAGTCAACATGGCTCTGATACCAATTCTGTCACACCCGATTTATAAGAACATAAATCGAGCAATCATATATGCGCCAGGATCAAGTCACGCATATATACAACAGAATTATCAAGATATCACAACAAACGTCTCGAAATAAAAGCGTATAACTTATAAATGAATATCTTTATTACAACTGAATCAAGAATCAGTTCAAGAAATGCGGAAGCGTAAAATAAATACATAAAGAATAGGGCGCCACAGGGACGTCGGCTGGGAGACAACGCCTAGAAATCGTCGAGTCCGCTGATGTAGTCCTCCACGTCGCCTGGTACTGAGCAGCAGTCGAAGATATCCCAGAGAGAACAGAAGAGTAGAGGAGGCAAGCATGAGTACACAACTTGTACTCAACAAGTATAGCACGAATTATGAGCCTCTAGGGTTAGCTGACTCAACTTCATTAGCTTTTAATCTTGGCAAATTTTATTAAAGTTATTTACTACAAGTGGATGAACTACCATAACCCAAGTTACGTAATAATTAATCAAATTAACCATGAGACTACTGAAAACCAAACAAAACCACCAAGGTAAACCCCCCCTAATCAGATGGAGGATCTGGGCCGCTCATGACCGTGAGCACGGCTAGTATACCAGTTTTACACTCTCGAGAGGTTGCACAACTTTACCCACAAGTCGTGAGCTACGCTAGTTGTTCATCACACTTCCTTAGGTGAGATGACTAGCAACCACACTATGAGACCGTTACAAAGGATCACGTTAGTAAGGTGTAACCGCTAAGGTTTCTGGATCAGCAACGATGGGGCCCACCTCACGGGGGTACAAGCACACAGCACAGACCAAGCCGGAGGAGCAGGGACCATTGAAGCTTACCACCCCTCTTGCCCCGTAGGTAAATTACTCCCGAACCAAAATGACCTAATTAGTAAGTCAAGACCGTCCCATTCCAGTCTTGTGGTTGCGCGGTTGTCCCAGGTTGTCGCTCTATGAACCGGTCCTTAGGGAGAGTGGCCAACCAAGCACTAAGCATCGTGCTGGCCCCCTAAACCAAGTTTCTAACAAAACCATATTTTAACGAGACGTGAGCCGCTCAAGCACACAGCACAGAGGGCCACTCCCAGAATCAAGTTGCATATACCATTAATCAAATTTAACTAAAAAGGGACCGAGGTGTGTGAGAGCGCAGCACCTAGCACAACTAACCAAAATGCAACCCAATATATTTATAAAGGATAAAAGTGGCTAGGAAATCCTTATAGGCATCCAGAATTAAAATGCAGTATGAAAAATGTATTCAAAAGTGATAGGGGGTTCATGTTATACTTGCCTTCCTCGAAATTCTCCTGCTGCTGCTCAAACTACTCAGAAGATGACGGCTCCTGGTACTGCTCCGTTGGCTCGACGTCTACTCACGATTGTAATAGCAATACATGGTCCACACATGCACACACATGCAAACAATAGCAAACTATAAGAAACAGTACACCAATACAAGAAAACAGCACACAAAACTAGTCTAGAACTACTCTACGCATTATGACGATCGCGTGAGCGCGAAAACCAACTAAAACGGAGCTAAGACGCGAAATCAAGGGCTAAAACAAGATCTAGGGGCTTTTCTGTAAGAATACAGAAAGATCTAGAGGGTTCTGAGGAAAAACTGAGGGCTAGATTGAAAATAAACCCTAGATAGAAGGGTTAGCACGTAAAACAGAAGAAAAAGGACGGCATTTTCTATTTGAAAAACTACAGGGGCTGAACAGAAGAAACAGGACTAAAACGTAAATACTTTTGAACTAAAAAGGACTGTGGGTTGATTCCTGAAAACTTTAAGGGCTAAACTGCATAAAGCGCACGGCTGACCGGTATGGGGCTCGGTTGACTTGGCTGGATTTGATCACGGCCGTCGGATCTAGATCTGTCGGTTGGGAAGAGATCTGGGGCTGGGATTCCCGGCCGGGGCTCCGGCAGCGGCGGGAGGCTGGACGCGGCGGAGGGCGGCGGTGGCTCACCGGAGGCCACGCGATCTTGTGCTTCCGCTATCGGTTTGGGACGAGATCAGGTCGAGAAGGTAGAGGAGAGCACGGGGAACCGATTTGGGGGAAAGAGAGGCGGCCAATTTGGCCGTAGCGGCCGGGCGGCGGCGGGCGGTGGCTCGGGAGCTCCGGCGAGCCCGCGCGGCTGCAGGGAAACGAGGCCGAGGGAGAAGGGAGGCGGGTGAGCATCCTTACCCCACCGGGATAACCCTACGGTGCTTGAGTGACGGCAGAGGGTGGTGAGAAGACGGCACGGCGGCGGCCCGTGGCGCCGGCGGCGGCGGCGCGTTCGGTAGCTAGGGTTGGGGCGTGCGGGGGTACGACGGCGACTTGGGGGAAACCCTAAGCGCAGGCGCAGCCCTAAATAGGGCGGGGTTAGGCCTCGACGTGCGGGTCGGGGCGGACGCGGTGCGGTCGCGGCGCCGGGCCGGGCTCGGACTCGGATCCGAGCCTGGCTCGGGGAGAAGACGGTCCCGACATGCGGGACCCGCCTGCCAGCGAGCGGAGGAGAGGAGAGAGGAAGCGGGGCTGGGCCGGCGGGCCTTGCTGCGCGCGTGGGATTTGGGCCGGGGCGAGGCACCGTGGCCCAGGAAGAGAGAAGGAGTGGGAGATGGCGCTGGAGCCCATGGGATGGCTGGAAAAAGGAATGCGGGCCGTGGAAAACAAGAGCGGAAAGGAGAGAGAGAAGGAGATGGGCCGCCGGGGAAGTGCTGTCCCGAGAGAGGAATGAAGGGGAGGCAAGGGCAGGCCGGGCTGAGAAAAAAAAAGAAGCGAGGGCTACTGGCTCTTTCTTTTTCTTCTCTTCTTTTCTTTTTCTTTCCTACACTCAAACTATTCAAATAATTCTATTTGAATTCACAAATAAATTTGAATTCAAACCCTATACACCCAACACAAATAAAACAATGCTCCAGCATGAATGCACAAATAAGTTGATCGTATAATAAATTTTATTTTCTTGTGTTATAAAATTGTTTTAAATGCAGGATAAATTAGAGAAAACCCTGGAAATTTTATTTGAGCCAAAATAAATTAATTAAAATTTGGAAAAATTACATTAGGGTGTTACAGCGTAATAACTGCAACTGTTGTTGGAATAATCTTGAGAGATGATAATCTCTACCTTGTTTGACTAATATAGGTGCTTACCTAGAATGGTTAAAGAAACTAGAATCTGGAAGCTAAACATGAAAATAGATCATACTCTTTGTTGCTTTTCAGCAAAAGGAAACCAGAGCCACTCAACCTTTCATGGTCTAGTTATGGGTTAAGTATACCCAATTTTCGGTTAAGCCTTGCTGAGTATTAGCATACTCAGTCTTGCTAGTCTGTCTTTCAGGTATAGCCTGTGAGAACCAAACGGATAGTCCAGCCTGGCCATTCTCTGTTCCGTTTGGCTGGTCCGTGGAGTGGGATCCGTCCCCGGCTGGCAATGACCCTCCGGAATGACGCCATGTTTCGGGCTGAGCGTGGTGTCAACTTTCGCGACGTGTGTAGTCGCGTGTTAATTTCTTCCGCTGTGACTCTGAACAAGCTTGCATAGCTTGTGGTTTTAAATAATATTTATATAAGTTTACTTTAAGTTTGAAACAGATTGTAATAATATTTAATATTTCTGTGAATTAAAAATTGGTGAGCTTTTGTGTGATTGTAAACTCGCTTTCATGCGAGGTAAACCTACCTCGATCCTGTGTAACCGTGGTTGAATCAGACGGTGACCCGATAGACCAATGGGTTGTTCCGTTTGAAGTGCGTTGAGTTAATATCGCCTGTATAGTGATTACTAGCGCACTTGAGCCGGAATAATTCAAGCGGATTGGTTCTGCCACAATCTTCTTGTTGATATCTAGCATTTAACTGCTCAAGATTTTCAGAGTACTTTGCTGTCCTTCAGAGCCAATGGGAGAAGAAGGATCATGTGGACAGCTAGCTTCTTGAATTTTCTTTAACCTCAAAGTGTCTTTCTTCCTTCTTTGCCTCTCCTTGTGTACAACATCATTCATTGATTTGCACATTCCAAATATCATGTTGAGCATCTTTCTTATTGGAAATGGATGCTTTTCCCAGTTTGGCACCCTAGAGCTACCACGTCAAGAAGATGAGCGAGAAGGAGCATGTGGTGCACTAGGAACATGTGGAGGAGCATCCGGGGCAGCCACATCATCACTTTGAGCAGCGGCCTATTGCCTTGCTTGTATCACTTGATCTAGAGTGGGTCCTGGATGATAATCCTTCCTGATGTCAATGGGAGCATGCACATAATCATGCTCAAATCTCTTATTTGTCTTTTGGTAAATCATGTACATAAGATAAGCACCATAACCACAGCACTTTTGAGGTGATTCTAAAATAGACTTGATTTCCTCCCAAATGTAGTCAAACACGCTAAACTCTGGCTCACTAGGACATAGAGGTAGCAATTGATTTCTTCCAAAGGCTGAGATGTTGTGAGCGTCACCCTCTCTTGGAGCAAGTGTCTTTCTAAAGAACTTGTTGAGATAGCCATAGAATGGAATCAAGCCTTTGGGTCCACCACACTCCCACTCTCTCCTAGGCAAGTACATGACCTTCATGCCTTCTTTGGGAAGATGTGACCCGATATGGATCCTGTTGCGCCCATAGTCAGCTCTCTCAAATCCAAACATGGCAGCAAATTCAAAGTAATTGATCTTGTACCTTTTGCCTTCGGTCATCCAATGAACCCATCTCCCATCTTCGTCTGTCTCAAGGTAACAAGTGGCGTAGAATTTAGCAATGATCTCATTGTTCCAATCATATTTGAAATCTATTATTTTGTACACATGCTTTGCCTTGCATTGGGCAATTATCTCATCAAAGATAGGCTCCTCCATGCCTCAAATTTTTCCCAATCTATATATTGAGAGCGAGCAACCTTGTATTTCTTGCTGAGTATAACACTCTTATAGAAATATTGATGAAATTTTGTTTAGAAGCGATATTCTATGCTTTTTCCTATTCTCATATTCAGAGGATTTTTCTCTCTTTCATTTCTTGCCTTTACTGTCATCCCCCGCTTCATGTAGTCAATCTTGACATAGTCATGAGGGACACTAGGCTTTCTCATCACAACCACGGTCACAAAGATAGGCTATCTGGATTGCTCATCCTCCTCCTCATCTTCACCATGTTGATCACCACCATTTCCACCACCATTTGGGGTCATTGGCTCAGGGCACAAAGATCGATTTGAGAGGTATTGGGTGTTTGTTGGGGATGTTATTTGTTTCACCATTTTTTTAGGGAATTCACCCCAAAAAAATAGGGTTTCAAATTTACTACACCAATTTGCCCATGTTCACCATCAAATCTTTAAATATGATGCCACGATTCTTTGGATCCTTTATTCCAAAACTTGGGATTTGGATTCAAGGCTCGGGGGCTGCGGGACACGTGTCATCAGTGACTTATTTTTCAAATATGCTAGAACATAAGGACAGAAGGCTCAAGATTAAATTGCCCCTCAGCCTGATTCTACGAGTCTACTCCATATGGAGTGCGAGTCTAATCGCACCCCATATAAAGAAGACTGGACAACTACTTGAGGCATGAGCACCTCACAGCCTGGACGCAGCCAAGGAAGTACTCGGAGGACACCTTCAAGATGAAGTTCAGTTGAACTTGAAGACACCTTCAGAAGTACTCGGACGCCTGCAGTACTCGGCTATGAAGAGCTCGGGGGTTTGTCAGACCTGGGTACACGGGATTGTACACATGGCACACTTCTCCTAGGATACGGGATGGGACATGGCCCACGCCCTACATCTTTAGTAACTACTCGTAATGCAGTAGGATTACTCGTATAGTAGTTAAACTAGTCGGACACGGTAGGAAACTACCCGAGAAGTACTCGGGTAGGACTCCTGGGCTTGTACCCGACTAGGACTTCCATGTAAACCTGACCCCCAGACTATATAAGGGTGGACAGGGACCTCCTCGGGGACAATCACCATCTAAGGCAATACAAACCACACATGATGTAGGGTATTACACTCTTGGAGGCCCGAACCTATCTAAACCTTGTGTT
The DNA here is from genome assembly GCF_002211085.1 of Panicum hallii. Taxonomy (NCBI): domain Eukaryota; kingdom Viridiplantae; phylum Streptophyta; class Magnoliopsida; order Poales; family Poaceae; genus Panicum; species Panicum hallii. The sequence goes on from NC_038042.1 coordinate 32,481,583, forward strand.
TCTTTGCACCTTCGAGTTCTTGATCTCGGCGACACCCTACCTACAAACTCACAACTCAGGGGTATCCCTCGATGGGCGTGACGGTAAAACACCGACAGCGAGTTCACGCGGATGGATGGGATGGTAAACAATGCCTCCTGGTACCCAATTGTTGGTCCTAGGACCAACTCAGATCCGATCTGGTTAATGCTGAGTTGGACCAGATCTGAAACTTGGAGATTCTCCATGGAAATTCTCTGAGTAAACCGTGGAGTTGTTGCGGAGTCAAAGTGGAAACCTACGAGCTGAGTCGTTCGAATGTTGGAGGGTGGCCTCCACAAGCTCGATGCACTCGGCAGTGGAGCAGCTCACATGATCCATCCCGGAGATGGTATCATCGGTGCTAAAGAGGGGGCGGCGGATCGACTTGACGCGACTCTAGGCCTAGTCGTTGATGGAGATTTCGTCGACCCGGTAGGTGATGGAGTCGGGGAGGGTCAGATCGGATCTGGAACCCTAAGAGCTTTCCGTCTCAGTTGACGAGACAGTTGGGAGCGAGCTCTTGAGAGCAGTCATCTCCGGAAAGTTGCCAAAGACAATGGAGTGGCTAGCAGTGGCCTGGATCTGCAATGTCCCTTGTGCAGAGAAGAAGGCACCGGAGTCGGATGCCATCAAGTTTGCCGTCAGGACCCTGGAGACGCCCCTACCTGGCACGCTAACTGTCGGAGTTGTACTCTGGCAAGTCCACCCGGGGTATCCTCTAGTAGTAGATTTGAAGTGAGGGAGATTGCAGGGACAAGAACTTGATGGTAACACAAGATGCAAGGCTTTTAGACAGGTTCGGGCCGCCGAGAGCGTAGCTATGGCAGAACCGCCCGAATTAGTCTGGCTTAAGTGCACTAACCATCACCATAAAGGCAATCCAGGCTAACACACACTTAAAATGGAGTAAAACGACAGTCTATCGGGTAACATCCCGAAGCAACCACTGGTTTTTCGATCGAAACAGAGCATACATACTACCCACATGAAGGTGAGCCCAGAGATTACAACAATCCACAAATTTTACATCATAGAGTTCAATATTTATGTTTACAAACCAAGTTTGAATTCATAAAACAAGTACTTCAAAGTTCAAAAGTGCAACGGAAAATAAAACGATAGTCTAGTGACAATATAAGATGTCATGATTAAGCCTGTACACAATATCATTCAGCATGATCATCATTGGTCGGGGACGCATCCCATTCCACCAACCAACCAGGAGGAAGAGTATACGGCCAAGTCAAACTAGCAACCATGTCCTCAAAAGTCTTATCTGAAAACAAAGCCATAAGCAAGGCTGTGTATACTGATACTCAGCAAGGCTTATCCGACTATTGGTATATACTTAGCTGACTCCTAGACATGCAAGGCTTTAAGGCTTGAGGGGTTTTATGTTGCTGAAAAGCAACAAAGAGTAGGTCCTTAATTTTAGATTTTAGCTTCAAGATTCTAGCTTGATTTACCATTCTAGATGAGCATCTATCCAACATCACACATGGTGGAAGTAATTAATTGAGCATCCAACATGATTAATCATCATTGTTCCTCTCCTTACTTTATGTGGTAAAAGGGTCAAGCAGTCTCAATGGCCACGAGAAACGGATGATTCGAATCGAATTTCTTAACCTTCAAGGCAAATGTAAACACACGTCACGTGGTTACTCCCAGAGTCACACGTGCAACTTTTCCCCTTTATTCCTTGTTCGTGGAACAGGGCCCACCCCCCTTGAGTACAGGCCCAAAGTCCATCGTGGTCGCTCTGCACCCACCATGTGGCCACATGGGAATGAAGTCAACATGGTGGGAAAAAAGTTCACGCCCTGGTTCAATCAGGTACTAGGCTTACCGATTACCATATTCTCAGCATGTGGTTAGCATGTTCAAAAACTGGACCACCACTACCACACACTACGACCTTAGCCATTTTCGCTACACAGACAGGGCCTCAACCATCAACATGAATATCATAAACAGTCCCGCCCATCGACCTTATGATTCCAACATAAGTAAACAAATAACTCATATATCTCGCGAGTGACAGGCAATCACTCGACTTTTACCGGAGTCCTATTAGCATGGCAATCTAGCGACTTACACATATTAGCGTTCAAGGCATAGGTACTAGGATCATGCAACTAATATTTCAACAAACTCCTATAAACTTAAATGCACAAGTCGATCTCGACTACTAAAAAGATAGTAAGAGGGATGTTTTTTTCCGTGGTGGTGCCTCCGTGCGACCTCCACACTAATAGACCTCGGTTCAGCCGCTAATCATCTAACGCTATGCGATTAATCCTTCGTTGCATCCACGGTTAGTGCTCGCCCCGGTGCGATCCACGTCTCACACCCTGCACCCTCCCCACCACTCCGTCCCAACCCTAGCCGCCCTTGCCTTTCCTCGCAAGTTTGCAATACAATGGCGCCGCCCTCCCCCTCGGTCTCTCGCTCCACCCCACCGCCAGCCACCCTCCTCTCTGTCTTGACCTGCTGCACCCCGCGGCGCTGTCCCGTGCTAGGCCCCGCTGCTCCGCCCCAACGCGTAGCCCTCAGGACGCCGCAAAACAGCGCCACCCCTCCCAGCCGCCCTCCCCCTCACTCCCTCGCTCCACACCACTGCCGGCCACCCTCCTCTCCATCTCCACACGCCGCAACCTGCAGCTATAGCGGAAGATGGATACACAAAGATGGTGGCTACCGATTCTGGAGCAGGGGTTTCTCGTGGATGCTGACAAGATATGGATCGTGCCCGGCGTTGTTGCCATCGGTCCAGAGACAGGGCTTCCTAGGAGATGCTGGCACAAGTTGCACGATCAGCAAGGTGACCTTGGTGAGGGGATGTTGACCCTATTACCTCCTGGTACGTCCGTTTTGGTTCAGGTAGGATCCATGTTGCTTTGATTTGTGATCCATGTGTCTTGATCTATATGTCCTGATCACCTTGTGCTAGGATTCATATGACTAAAGATTCATAGGTTGTATTTGTATGGAGCTCTACTTAGAAATCCCCACCTTGCTCGAAGAATTTAGGGCCATCTGGTAGTAGGGAAAACATAAATTTAACTCACAGATGGAAGTACTCTGATTTAATGAACTGTCTCATTCATTTTTTTTGGTAGGTAAACAGGCTTGGGATACTACTGCTCAAACTCAATTTTGATGAAGATAAGCAATCACAGATGGAAGTACTCTGATTTATCTGATCTGCTTAAGCCATTTTCTATGTGATAATTAACACTGCATATTAGCAATAGTGACTATCACAATGGAAAATAGTGATTGATTAAAAATCGTATCAAGTGCACTTCTGGAGGTTCTCAAAGGTTAGAATCTTGCCAATTTGAACCTTTACAATATATATAAGACTCTTGGCCTATTTGCCGAGTGAAACATGTTTTCCTGCAATTCAGTTTATAGTGTTTGGCTATTTTGTCCACATGGCAATTTCTACAACCATGGCTTATATTGTCATTCTCTTTCAGCTTTGCATTTTGTTTGATCAAAATGGCTCTTTATATCGGGATGGAAATTGATTGGTTTCAAATGTCTCTATATTATCTCACGATTCAGATTGGGTCCTGCTGCTCAGTTGTTCGCTTGCTTTCCATCTGCAAGTAAGCAAGGATGAGTGGATGATTGAAGATGTCCTCAAGCTAAGCACAGGTTTTTAATTCCTCTTTGTGCCTACTTTGTAGTTTAAATTATCAGTGAGCACCTTATCTAGGCATGTGCTCCTATAATTATAAACATAAACATTTGTTGGATTGATATTGTGCAGCTACGACTGATCATGATCATTGAGGCATGTATGCAATTTCAAAAGGCTCCCATGGTCCTTTGCATTATGTAATTTGGGACATCATCTAAGTGTATCTTTGTATTGTATGTTAACTACAGCTATTTTTTAATTCATTTAAATAAGAATCTCAATAAACCATCAGTTGGTAAAAGCTAGCTATAATTTCGGACCATCAACCAGTAAAAGCTATGCTACAATTTCAAACAATTAATTGTCAAGCGGTTGAGTTGATTCTTTGATAACGTCAATTGCAAGAACGCATGGTGTAGATGGCCCTGGAGCAGCCATGCATAGCCTCTGCACATGTGTAGATGGGCTGTTTGTGTTCTCATTTCTTATCACACTATGCCTGCCCTGCAGCAGCAATGCATAGCCTTTGAGGGGATTTTTGCTTGTTCTTGTTGTGTGCAGTTTGTTTCTTCAGAGAAAAATCAGTAGGTGATGATGTTCGCCATGCTTCTTTGATTGAAGCTCCCCAAAATCTTAGTTCTTTAGGGCTCATTACAATAGCGATATGGGGTCTTGATACTAGGCGAATAAATGTCTTACCGGTATTAACACTATAATTTTTGGCCTGTTTTTGGTGTGAATGTTATCTCAATCTTGTATGAATGCTAGGCGAATAATTACTGATAGTTTAGATGACTGCTTCACATCTCCTGGATGGCGGTGAGGTTGGTGATTCACGCGCCCATGGCTTGCCTCGATAGGACTGTGTTTCTGTCAGAAAGTGTGTGGCTTTTGCAGCCAAATTTTATAGATTCTACCTGTCAGTCTTACCATCTATTAATAGTTGATAAGTTTGATTATTTGTGATCTGATTCAGACAACCATTATATACCTTCAACTTTTATTCTTTTCTTTTGAAAGGAAACAACAAAGCAGTACATTGCAACTGCACTATAGTTTTATAGAAAAAGCGAAAGAAGATAGAGATGGTGTGCTAGTGATCATACTACGAAAGGCAAGTCATAAACTGTGGTTAAAAAAATATCAAAAACACCAATTAGGTTTGAATAATAAGCTTAAACCTCTGATATTTTTCTCCTGGGATTATGTGAACTTATGATATGGGCATTTTGTAATGGTCTTTATACTGGGCAATAGGCAATATAGACTTGTTCTTCAATGCATAGATGAATAATCTCAAATGATGCTTGTAGGGTACCAAGCAGCAAGTACCCTTGAAAAAAGTACTACCCACAGCACCAGGTCAATCATGCTTACTGTACCTATCTATGATATCCTTTATAATTCTCTGATACATGTCCTACTTAATGATTAATGATGATGCATTACTGCATCTGTCCAGGTTTCTGCTCTCAGCCAGGGCTTGATGCCATAAGGATCACTGTCATAGTGGTGTGGGTGACCTTTCAATGTATGACCCTTGATTTCTCCAAACTGGTTGCATATAGTCTTTCAAATTGGTTATATGGGTTTCAAGATAACCATTTTCACCCTTTGTTACTATAAGTATATGTTTTCTTTTGAAAATAATGCAGAAATAGACCTTTATTGTGCAAAATTATCAGCTAGGAAACCACTGCCATAGCATCTAGACTACTAATGCAAGTGATGCTTCTACCTTGATTATTAACATAGGTATTATCACCCTTGTGAAACTATTTTCATCATTTCACAGTATAACTACTTTAAGCTATCAATAAGTAGTTCGCTCAACGTAAGTTACCTATGCCATTATCGATTTGTCAGTCTTAGCCTTATCGTAGTTTGGACTGGTAAAACTATTGCATAATTTGGATTTGTAAACTATTGGTATTTGTTTATAGTTTATTTTGTAATATTATTTGGTTGTCCTTAGTTCATGAACAATTCTCTTGCCATTGCACTGTTAGGCCCTTCCTTTCATGCATCTGCACAAAGCTTTCAAGGTAACATTCTTGATATAATATGATTGCATCTATATGTTCTCCTAAATAAACCTGCCTTTCTTATATAATACAGTTGGCTCTTGCAGATTCACGCCAATTTTCAAGTTTTCATTTATTGTCAAGCAAAGGTAGAATATGCTTACATTCACAAGGCATACCTAAATGGCTTGGTTCAATATGTTGGTTTCATAAGTAAGATGATACGGTAGTGACTGAGCATTGCCTGTAAAACACAACCATTGATGCAAGAATGATTCAAATATATGTGTGATATCTATAAATTTTTCTATCTTTGGAATTGAACAATTGATCATCAGTTCTAAAAGGTTGTTGTTTAAGGAGTGCATTGCTAATTGTGTTGGTCTTCCTATTGATTGTCAGTCCAGAATCATGATAAGTGTAGTTGACATTATATTTTAAATTAGCTGTTTGAATGATCTCACACCAAGTATAAAGAACATTCTTTGAAATATATTCATTTTCTTTATACATTGTCTCATTGAGGTCCTTTTCATCACATCATGAGATTTGATATTTGTTTTGCCCGTAGTAACGCACGGGAACGTACCTAATAGAATTGCAACATTGCATAGTTTTGAAAATAAGGGTTATACTCCGAGGCTTGCCTTCCTAAGCAAAGCTAGCTTTGGGCTCAGCAAAGCTAGCCTTGGGCTCTTCCGAATTTTAGTTCGAGTCTTCAACAATTTCAGTTAGATTAAATTGGGCTTCACGCAGCTCACTCTCAGACTCGGGAATCAGCTCGTACGTTCCATAAGCGAGAGTAGTCGAATCTATATGAAATGCACATGCATGAGTTGTGTTGAAGGTAGAAGATAAATAACATTTCACGACATAGTTGCAATCCAACAAAACTAGGAGTTAATTTGTAAAGCATTTCATTTACATTCCATTGGGTAGTCATTCACTGAGTATTAACTAAACTTACTTACTTCACTATGTGAGTGAGGGGTTTTGTCATTTCTTAACATGCAGAAATTTTATTTTTCAACAAGCGAGCATAAGGCAAACATGTGAAGCTCTTAACTACTTTTAGATATAGGATCTGTTGCTGAAATTTTTAGGCAGATCACCTCTCCCAGTGACAAACCTACTGCAAAAAATTTCAGCCATTTTTACCAAGCAGATTATTCATGAAAAAGTAAAGTAAACAGCTACTGCTAGAACCTAGATTAATTTATGCAGATCAAAACATTGAAGTACTGGTGCTCAAAATTTTACAGAGTGCTCTCAATCCTATTGTGATATTACTGTAAATTTTTCAGATTTTATGAAGCAACTAACAGAGCATAGGAAATACAGAAAAATATATCTACATTATTCAAGTACTGAGCGTCTGAACTCCAAACTTTTCTAGCATGACCAACTACCCAAATATGTGTGGTTTTTCTTAACTAAAATCATATGAGAAAGTTATACAGAAGCATAAAGTTCCAAACTTTTTCCCTAGCATCCATCATCAAGGTAAAATTACTGTAAAAGTTTCAACCCTAGCATAACTACAGGACAACATGTACAAATGAATATACGATACTAATGCATAAATAAATATTTAATAGTAACTATAGTTAGAGATCTGATCTGGTCGTGAAATTTGCACACATGGCTAATAATCAAGAAACTAACCTACTGTCCAAAAATCACCATTAGAACTGCCTAGAACACAAGATACAAATAAAAGTTAATACAACTAATATTTATTCTAGAACAAGTTTTATTTTGAAATTGGCCAATATCCTATACAAAAGTTGTTGATCTCATCATAAGGAACTCAGGAAATTTTTGTTTGCATTTTTAGGATTTTTCTACAAATTTTAGTAGATTTCACAAGTTCACTAATTTGAGAACAAAACTTGAAACTAAGGTTCAATGGTAGGCCCTGGGGTTTTTGCAGAAAGAACCCAAAAAATAATAGGGGACTCGCAATGTGGCCCTTGGCTGGAGTTGGGCGGTTCCCGGCCAAAATCCGACGAGGGAGCTTGCCGGCGGCGAGGGGAAAGGGGTGGGGAAGCGTGAGGGAAACAAGGGCAACCATTTGGTGTGCTTGGTTGAGGCTCGGAGAGGCTGGAGGGTGGTCGCCGGCAGTAGCAATAGTTGAGGCGGCGGTGGCGGCTGTGCACAGCGGCGCTCCGGTGAGGTGGGAGAGCGAGGTCGGGCCAGGGAGTTTCAAGGGGGCTCGGGGAAGCGGTTCTGGGGGTTAGCTTGGGCAGAGAAGGGCCGAAGGTGAGGGTGCAGCGTGGAGGTTCAGGCGGCAGCCATGGTTGGTGGCAGAGCTTGCTAGGGTGCATGGCATAGTGGAGGCCAAGGTGGCTTTATAGTAGCAGGGAGAGGGAGGAGGGGAGAGAGGCCAGGCAGAGGGGAGGGCGTGGTCGGGACGCGCTGCAATGGGGGCGGCATGGCGGGAACAGGCGCGTAGAGCCACGGCCTCATCATCGAGCGCCGCCTGGGAATCTGCAGCCACATGGCGAGCCAGAGCTGGGCAGGGGGAGACTTCGCGGGGAAGGAAGGTGGCGCGATCACGGCTGGTCGGCGGCCGGTTGGGCACTGCCCTATGGTGTGGCATGGCTGGTCAGGCATCGCCAACCAGGTGGGTGCTCTGTTCTGCCATGGTCGGGGAAGAAACAAGGGAAAGGAGAGAGAAGAGAGATAAGACACAGAAGAGAGAAAGAGAGAAAGGGCTGGGGTTTGAATGAATTTTTGTCAAATTTTTATACGGAACTGTGAAAAACTTTCAACATGAAAGTTGTAGAGAATTCAAAACTCCACAACTTCTGTTTTAGGCAAATGTTTATTTGAGCAACAGTTTGAAACCTAATTTAAATTTACGACTACTAGGATTTGAATCCTAGTCGTTTTATGGGTTTAAAAAATTGAATTTGCAAATGGTCTTAGATGTAAACGTCAAGGTACTAAAATGTGAGTGTATTTTTATGCTACATTTATTATGACAAGTTGAACATACATGGTTGTGAACATAATTATGAAAAATGGTATATGCACACATATATGCACAGATACATTTAAATGCATTATTCTAATAATTATTGGTGATTATGCATGATGCTGTTGTCGGTCAAAAACCACTGGCGAGCAGCGACAGGCAACATGAGGAGCTGGGAGGCTACCGGGACTGCTGGTGGGCCCTGGTCCCTTGGTCAACGGCCCAGGATCCGGCACACGACCTGGCGTCTGGGTTGCTAGGCGTGCCACCTGACCTTGTACCTGATCAGGAAGGTGTAGAAGTAATTTCAATTACTTTCCTGCATGCACAGACACATTCAAACATTAGTCCGAGCCGTGATCGGCTCATCAGGTGATCCCCGATATTGGCTGTAAAGAGCCAATTATCTTCCAGTATCAGATCCGATCTAAGTATTTAAACAAAGCACGTATATCTGATACTAATGAAAACTTGCTCTGTAATCAATAAGCTAATTCAATCTATGACGGTTAAAGCTTTCACCATATAACCGGAACATCCTACGCGTAGCTAAGCCTAACAGATACGAAAGATAACAGCATAGCAACCTAAATAGAGGCCTAAAAACCAACGAAAAGCCGATTCCCGGAACAATCCTTCTTTAGATTAATACAAAGCATCAAACGTACTGTCGGATCATTTAACTCGTTTGATGGGCCTAATCATGTGGATATTAAGCTAAATCTTTGACGAACAAATACTAATCCTAACAGATTGGATCTACTAACCGAAACAGAGCAAGGTGCTGCCCTTACACCCAAGATTGGGCACGAGGTCAGCTAAACGCTTACAGGTGACAGCAACGCATGAATACAGTATGAAAAGCCGATGCATCCCTATAAATATTAAGATAACTAGTGTTACTCGCCATCAACAACGCTTCAGCACGAGGAACACAAAGATAAATAGGCAGGAACGATGCTGCCCCCATCATGCGAAGTGTGATCGGGGTTGCACGGCACTTACCTGAGAGAAACCCTAGAACAGGGGTGGCGATGCGCCAAGAGTTGTTTGCGAATGGTTGTTGTTTCTGTTCGTAGTCTAGGGTACATATTTATAGTTCGGAGACTTGCTTCTCCTAACTAATCCTGACCAACTATGATACGTGTAATATCTAGTAGTTAGCCGACTAGATATTATATTGGATGTATTGTATGTATGCATGTCATGGTATATACAAGTTGTACAAAGCATTAGGGGTATAATTGTAATTTAGGAATTATGCAATTACTTGAGTATAATTGTGTAAAAGTACTCTTAAGTGGTAAACCTAAATCATTATACAGAAGAACAGCGCAAAAGTCAAATAAAACATAAGAAAAATAGACTTTATTGGAAACTAAGGACCTATGTGTAATTAACACAATTATAAGGGATTTACATGTGAAATGGTAAAAGGATAAAAGTAAAACTCAGATTTACTTAAGGGCTAAAATGTAAAAAGGACTAGTAATGATTGCTGCAGGAAATCTTGCAAAAAGACCCTAAACATTAAAGCATTTTGTTTGAATTATAACACAAAGTTTATAATTTGAATTGTGTTCAAAAATTTAAAATAAAACTGTATCCTTTGGGATTTTAAACTTGAACCTTAAAGCATTCTTGTAGGATTTGAAATTCTCTACAACTTTGCTTTAGACATTTTTCTCATTAGGATTTTGTACCAATGGGAAATTTTAGTTTACAGAGGGGTCCCTGGACTTTTTGGGAATTGCAAACGAGTCCTTCTGACTCCTGTCTGCCTTCTCCCTCCTCTGGCACCGCTGCTTCTCCTCTGCTCTGCTTTCGCCACCGCCGCTCACCGCCGGTGCAGTCCCCCGAGCACCACCTCCTGCTGTATTTCTCTTCCACGCGTCGCCCCTTGCCATTCCCACTTCTGCTCCCCTCCCTTTCTGGCATCCCCTGCGCTTGCCACGCGCACGCCGTCGCCGTTCAGCCGCCACCGAGCTGCCGCCGTGGCGAGCTCCAAAGCAAGTGCCCAACTCCTGTGTTTGCAGGCGCATCAGAACCACTAGGACCCCCTCGACCTATTCCAGCCATCAGTTCGTCATTTCCTCGCCTTTAGCCCCCGGAACGCCGTCGCCATCGCCGCCCGAACGCCGGCGAGCACGAGCTCACCGTCGCCCCACTCCACTGCAGCTGCTCCGCCTGCACCAACCTTGCCTTTAGCTCCACCGCGTCCTCGCGCAGCTGTCCGGCCAACCTTTTTCCCCGCTCGGCCACCGGAGCGCCGCCGCGCCGTTCTTCCCTGCCGCCGGCGCGGCCTCACCGTGGGCAGGCCTACACCGACCTCCTCGACCCCATCCGCAACCACCCGAAGGTCGCCCCCGACTCCCTCGTGCTTATTCCCTCTTCTTCCCCCGCCGCCGGCGACCAACCTCGCCGAAATCGACGGTCAAAGCTGTGCCCCCCCGCTCTGACTCCGGCCAAGGGCCACATTGCTAACATTTTAATTCTTCTAGGGTCCTTTATGCAAAGTTTCAATCCCTCCCTCTCTTTTAAATCTGTGAACTTTAAAAATGCATAGAAAACAGTAGAAAAATCACAAAAATATGAAACTTGTTGCGTTGGAATCCTTGTGATGAATTCTACAACTTTTATTTCATAACCATGTCATGAAAGTGCATAGTTTGTTCTGTATTTTAAATACAAGTAAAGGGATGCTTTAATTGAATCTCGTGATCCATAGCCTTGCTACTGTTGGTTTTTGGAGCATGTGTTGTAGGTGATGTAAGTAGTCCTGTGTAAATTTTTGAAGCATAGATCAGCCCTCTAGCTAGAGTATTTGGTTACTTTTGTTATATGTTCATGAAAACTTCACAAAGTAATTTCAAAAGCACCTGCGCATATTTAGGGATGAAATTTCTACCACAACTTGATCTTTATGATTATGACCCATCATAAAGATTTAAGAATCAGAAACCTAATAGAACTTGAATTATAAGTTTCAAGCTTAAATTCAAAGGTAATTCATAAATAATATTTATTACATGAAAAATTATGAAACTTTTCTGAAATACTAGTCTTGAGTAGTTTATGATGCCCTTAAAATTTGAACTCTAGTTTTAGTATAAAACCCCAGATATAATTGCATCTTGAAATTTCAATGTAGATCTTGTTTAAATTGGTGACTTAGTTCCTTTTAGAATAAAAATCCAATAAAACTACAGTAAATATATCAAATATCAATCTGTGCTTAGTAAATTTTGTAGCTCCTGTTTTGAACTATCTTGCACTGTAAAAATTATTCAAGTTAAACATATTGTTTAAATTAAGTGAGTTGTTCTAATTATCTATTGTATAAAATATTTGGAGTAAGGTTATTGCAATTAAACCCACTTAGGGTAATTTTCATAAGTATTAATCTATTTACAATTTGTCTAAATTAATTCAAGGTCAACCATAATTAAATAATAACCTAAAGTTAATTACAATGTTTAACTAATAAAATAAATGGAGATTGTTAAGTGTGTTTAGTTGTTGCTTATGGTAACCAGATGTGCTACTTAATGTAGTTAGTTGGATGTTTAGGGTAACCCCCCCTGTTGCTTAACGAGACTAGTTAGTTTAGTTAATACCCGATAAATGACTGCCCAGTACAGGGTAGTTAGGTTGATTGTCGAATTGTAATGTTTCTTTATTGGATTGCAACTTTATCGTGAATTGAAATGAAAAGTGTATGCATTCATTAAACTCCATCTTGCATATCATATAGATTCGACCACTCTCGCCGACGGAGATTATCAGTTGATTCCGGAACCAGAAGGAATTTATTCTGAAGACCCCGGGAATCTCGTCCCGGATTTCTCTGAAGCCCCGAACCAAGGTTCGGAAGAAAATAATTTGACTAACCCCAGCCCCACCAGCGAAGGCAAGCCCCGGACATAACCCCTACTTTATTACACTGCAACCTATACTATTTATATATATCTTTATGCATTACGTTCTTAGGAGTTGTTTGGAGACTTAGTTGCATTATCCAGGAACCTATGTATTGAACACTAGCACTTGAGTCCGAGTAGCTGCTATGCTTATAGGACCGGTAGAAGTCGAGTGATTTCCTGTCACTCGCGCGATATAGGAATTGTAATATTTATATTTCTGTTATCATTATAAGGATGACGGACGGGAGTTTTATGAGGTATCATGGTCAAGATGATACCCCATCTGTTTGGATAAATTTTGATAAGGTCGCAGTGTGTGGTAGCGGTGGTTAAGTGTTTGAAAGTACTAGCCACATGCCGTGAAATATGGTAAGCGGTAAGCCTAGTAACCGATCGGCCCGAGGAGTGGACATACCTCCCACCACATGTATTTGCTTCTTTTGGTTACTTTGTTCGACGTGTAGGCATACGTGTTGCTGGGCAACCAGGAGTACGGGTTTTGTAGTCGCGCTACAGACGTACGTCCTACACTTTGGAAGTGCGTATGTCCTGCAGTCGCTTGTGGTGGCTCTGATCCACGAGTCAGAATGAAAGGCAAACGGTTGCTTCGGAATGCCCTTTGGTGTTCCGAGCGTGTGTGTTAGGTTTATCCTTGCAAGGTTTTGAATCTCGATTCAGGAATCGTCCGCCTCTCACGATGAATGAGACTGCTTACCCCCTTTACCACATAGAGTAACAAGAGTAATTATGTGATTATCAAAGATGATGATTGATTAAAGACTCTACCATGTTTGAGTAGTAATAAGTGCTTACATAGAATGGTTAATCCACTAGAACTTGAAAGCTAAAAGTTGAAAATAAGGATCTACTCTTCGTTGCTTTTCAGCTGAAAACTCTACCTTAAGCTAAAAGCCTTCATGAGTCTAGTTATGGGCTAAGGTATACCCAATTCCGGGTAAGTCTTGCTGAGTATTAGTATACTCAGCCTTGCTTTTGTTAATTTATCTCAGGTAATCCCACTGATGAGCCAGCTTTCATTACACCGTGGCCCTACCCCTTGCCTGATGGTTGGTTGGTGGAGTGGGATCCGTCCCCGACCAACACTGATTCAGCCGAGTGACATCATGCCAGGGCTAGCATGATATCTGTAATAACGACGTGTACAATGTTTACGCTTTCCAAACTCCGCTGCTTTATCTTAAGACTTAAACCTGTTTTGTAATAATCTCCTTAGTAGGGAACAAATGATGCTTTGTATATTTTGTAATATAACTGCCAGTGATGTAAACTGTATTGGCATGTATATCTCTGGACTCACCTTCGTGTGAGGTACCTTGTTGGATCCTGCGTACGGTGGTTTATCGGGACGTTACCCGATAGGCCAAAGGATTATACCGTTTGAAGCACGAGGTAGCCCTCCAGAGAGGACTCGCGTACTTGAGCCGGTGTAATTCAGGTTGGTTCTGCCTCAATACGAATCTTGTGTATCTCTATCTAAACTAACTTAAACATACACACCTATCTAAATACATGGCCAATCCTGACCTTAAAACGCCCTCGCAGGGGCCGATTCGCAAGCCCATTACAATTATCCTTTGAGCCCATCTTGCTCGCGGCCCACCTTCTAGCCCAGCCAAATTATGGTGATAACACATGCCCCCTGGTTTCAGCAATAATTATTCTAAAACCATTTTCTTTCTTTCCATCGCCTCGCCTCTTCGTCTTCCAAAATCCGTACACGCACGCCGCTTCCACTTCCACAGGATGTGACTACTCTGCAGACTGTCACAGTGCCGATTCATATTCCACTCCTGCCTTTATAAGCCTGCCCTTGGTAGATTTATTTTTCACTCATCTCCTTCCTTCAGCCATTAGCAACCGCACCAATACGCCCTTCCTTCTCTCACAATGGCTTCCTCTTCCTCTACTTCCTCCATCATCTACTTCGAATCTGAGACATCCCGGGAGATGACCCCGGAGTTCGACCCCATTGCTGCCTACGAAGCCTGTGCTCCTCTGCACTGGGATGCAGAGGAGTGGGATTTCCAGGCTTGGTTAGAGGATGATGAATCCCTGACCGACGTCGAGGATCTCCAACTCCTCCTCGGCGGGGAGCTGGATGAAGACGACGAGGACGACATGTCCTCCTCGGAGGAAGAAGTCGATACCTCATCAACCGAGGAAGACTCGGTGGCAGGAGGCTTCCTGCGTGGTGGGTCATCGGAGGACGACGACGATGATGATGATGAAGAGACCGAAGACGGCAGCAGCTCCAGCAATGGCAGCGGTGAGGACGACGGTAGCGACGGCGACAGCAACGCCAGCGCAGCCCCTCCAATCAAGCACCGCAAAGTCTTAGGCACCCACTGGTGGTAGATCGTAGGACTATACCAAGCTGATGGATTGGCTTTAGGAGCAATTGGCTGCCCTTTTGTTCTAGTTTCCCCTATGAATGAAGTCCTTTTCATTTTAAACTGCAACTATCAAGAAGCCGATTCACCGGGAGCTGATGGCAACGCTTCAGTCGTTTCCCTCAAAGTGTCGATCCGGATCTGAGTTGAGTCCTGATCCAATTCCATCTTCTGCTTAAATCTGGAACCTTCTCGAAATAGATCTACACAGATTCTCTGAATCCAAGTTGCTCTCCAAAACCCTTGCTCATAAATCCAATCGCAAAACCCGAACCAAAGCCTCAGAGCGCAAACTCGAAACTCGCGAAACAAACCCTAGATCCAGTTTCCGAGCCTTCGATCTCCGTTGGAGCTTCAGATGGCGGAACTCTCGAATGCTGATGCGGGCGTCCTTGGTCTGAAGGTAAAACTCTGACCTTTTGCTAATTTAATGAAGTAATTATTCAATCTCTTGAAGCATTAAATGATCCTTTCTGGTTATTTGGCTCTTATCGATTCTTCAGGTTTCGGACATTCTTTTGCCGCATCCTTCTTCCCCAATTCCTTTTGTCTTGGGCCTCGTTCTTATGAGAGTCCAGTAGATTTGATCTCTTGTGTGGCTAATAGGATCCCATCTGTAAGCCAAGATATAGATTTAGATTCCTGGGCCGACAGCCTACGTGCCTGGCCAAATCCTTCCAAGGGCTGGGTGTCCTGGTACAACAGAGTCACAAAAACCTACCAATCCACATGGGAAACCATAGGAATAGCCGATGCTCTGTTTCTGTCACTGTCCCCCTTGAGAAGAATGAAAACCTTCTGAAGACCATCGGCTATTTTTGGTCTGATGCCTTGAATTGCTTTTTATTTGGCCATGGGCCGATGACTCCCACTCTCATGGATGTCATGATGCTTACTGGCTTGGATATTGCATCGCCCGGCCCCTCTGCCTTCAAACTGCCTGAGGTCCCCTTTAAATTATCCTCCAAAACAGAATGCACAAACTGGAGTGCCTACCTAAACTAGCACGTCAAAACCAAAGGCCCTGTAACTGAGAAAGAGCATACAGCCTTTCTGAATCTCTGGTTGGAACACTTCCTATTTTGCGGTCCTTCCCTTGCCCCAACCAAAAACTACCTCTCACTAGCATATGAACTGGCCAAAAGTAATACTGTTGGCCTTGGTAAATTATTTCTTGGGGAAGTCTACAGATATCTTCACCTGATGTCTTCGAGCTTGCTTACCCAAAAGAAACTCAGAACCGATGGTCCCTGGTGGTTCATCCAGTTATGGGCTCACTTACATTTTCAGAACCATGTACCAAACTTCCCTGTTCTGGCCAATAATTCCTTCCTAGATCAGAGTGGGAGACAAATCAGGTGTACCAGCTTTGGCCAAGCTTTGTACAGTCTTCCTGGTAGTAAGTTGAACCCCACAGATGCCTCAAGCTAGTTTAGGATATTCTACCGAGTCCTGGACAACCCAATCTTTCTCTCTTACACAGATTCTGAGATCTTTGAGAATCCAATCGCCTTCAGATTGGCTGACTTTGCCGATGATGATAGCACTCGGCATTTATACTCTATCATGATTCGCCCTTGCTTCCTTCCAGTTGGCATGAGCATCTCCAACAGAATCATCAAGCCAAGTTATGAGTTCTACCAGCCGGTCGTAGCAGCCCCTGCAATTTGGTCTTGGGCAAGTTCCTCCCCATTTCTTCCTCCACCATCTGACAATAAGTAGAGCTAATCTGCCCGATATTCTCACCAGCCAAAGATGCTATAACCTGTTTACTGATCTTCATCTCCCAATCTCTGTCGACTTATCATTCACTTCTTTGGCCATTGACTTCGAGAACTGGTGGTCAATGTGGAAGACTCACGTCTTTCGGAAAGCCTTGGGGCCAATGCTGCAGTAGATTAACACTGAGTATGAAGCCCCTGAGGAAGAGGTATTACCATCAGTTTAGTACTTCTTCATGATTCCGCTTGACCCCTTCTCTAATTTCGTTTATTTTCTCTGCAGCAGGAGGATGGTTCGGAGCCCAAGAACAATGACGGCTCCACCTTCAAGTTCTTACCGGTTGCTCCCGTGGCCCTCTTTGGCAAGAACGCAGCTCCCCTGTCAAAGATCATAATGCGGATCCAGCATGATTCTGCAAAATCAGCCTCCAAGCGAAAGCGAGCCTGCCCCCCGAGCCCAAACTAAGGCGAGGAAGATGATTGTCAGGAAGATTCGGAAGGAAGCTGGACCATCTTCTACCGATCAAGAAGCTCCCAGCGTCAACCAGGTTCGGATTGTCCCTTTAGAATTGGTCCTCTGAACAGGTATACTTCGACTTAATTGCTCTTTCCTTGCTTGCAGGCTGATATCATGGATATTTCCAGCGGGGAAGAGCAAGCGCGCCAAGAAGACCAAACCCTAGAGGCTTTAGAGAATCCTGTGACAGTAGTCAACCTCTTGGTCAACCTCCAGGATCCGATCCTGGAAACTCCAGAGAATCTCACAACAACAGTCGATACTCTGATCAATCTTCAGGAGCTGCAGGAGCCGATTGTCACCTCATTGGATATCAATCCTTCTCAAGAAAAGGTGCGTTATATCTCGAAGCCGTTTGCATCTTCTTTTCCCTACACCGTACTAATTTCCTATCTTCTTTCAGGTTTAAACTATCGGGTTTTATCCGGCTGCCCACCGAGGGGTATACCCAAGGTGGTAGGTTTTAGGTTGGGATGCGCCGAGATCAGGAACTCGAAGGTGCAGACAACACAAGATTTAGACAGGTTCAGGCCCCAATATGCGTAATGCCCTACGTCCTGTATGATGGTTTGTATTGCCTTGATGTTGATTTGGTGATCTTGGTTTTGATGGGGGTCCCTGCCCACCCTTATATATCCGGAGGAATAGGGTTACATGAATCCTAGCCTGATACTAGCTTAGGAATCATACTCAAGTACAACTCGAGTAGTTTCCTTCTGTATCGACTAGTTCTACTCCGCATGCGGGTAGAATACAACATAAATAAGGTACAGGACACATCCTATCCCCTAGCCCAATATGGACTCCTTGATGTACACAGCCCCGTGGCCCCGGGCCTGACAAGCCCCCGAGCTCTTCGTAGCTGAGTACTGCAGGCTCTTCGAGTACTTCTGAAGCAGTCTTCGACTTCTTTTGAAGCTCCGTCTTGATATTTCTTTTCGAGTACTCTTCTGACTGCATCGAAGCTATGAGGTGCTCATGCCCCGAATTCTTTCTTTTGTATGGGGTGCGATGAATAATCGCACTCCATATGGAGTAGCCCTCGAGCCTTAGGTTGAATCGAAGAATCAAGCTGAGGGTCAAACTAGTCTTGAGTCTTTTCTTCTTATCCTTCGAGTACTTTCGAAAAATAAGTAGTCGATGCCACGTGTCTCACAGCCCTCGAACCTTGAATCCAAATCTCTCAAATTTTGGAAAAAAGGATCCCAAAAGTCGTGGCAAAAATGTTCCCTGTTGAGAAAATATAGTCCAAGATGATGTAATTGGCAGAAATTGAACTCGAAATTCAAAAAACCTCTTTTTTCGGGACAATTAACCCTGAAAAAATGGTTAAGCAAATTACTGCCCCAAAAAAATCCACCAAAAAACCGCTCGTATTCCAAGTATTCTCCTTGTGCGACGCTTCACCTTTTGCACAGTAAACCACTACCTGACCGCTGGTTATTTAACCTCGCAGTCAGTTAGGGTTCTTCCCGTACCTTCAGATCTCACACCGCCGCCAGAGAACAAACAAAAACCTCAACTAAATCTCACCCTGCTGCCACTCCTCTACCACCCTGCGTAGTCGAAATCCTTCGAGCCATCGATCGTAGCCCCCGAGCGTTTCGCAAACAACTCGTGGCTTAACAGATCCAAAATGGCGCCGAAGAAAATCAACCAGAAGGAACTGAAAGAGGCGCAAGCGGCAACCAGCGAGTGGTCAATTAGTAAGTGCTCTCGCCACCATCTCGCAAATTTAGTGCTGGGGTTCTGCTTCAAGAGAGAAATCTCATCAATTGGCGCCTTGCCCTTCGCGATCCTTTCCTGATGGAAAATGTCGACGAGATCGTATCCTTTTGCTCTTTTTCTGAACGGAGTCTGGCCCTCCCCACTTGTTCATTCTTTCGTGGCCTTCTTTATTACTATGGGATTGAGTTGCAACACCTCAACCCTAACTCAATTTGCCACATCTCAATTTTCATCCACTTCTGTGAAGCCTTCCTTGGAATTGACCCCATTGGGCTCTTTTCCGCTATCTTTTCCGCATGAAGCCCCAGCCAACCGCCAAAAATCCATCTGTGATAGGGGGTGCAGGTATCCAACTTAGGCAACATGCCAGTGATAAATACATATCTTACAAATTTCCTTCCAATATCCCCGGGTGGAAACAGCAATGGTTCTACATTGCGAACCATGCCCCCCAACTCCCTGTGCGTTCAGGCAAATCTCCTGTTCAGCGCGCCGAATGGACACTGGAGCCCGCTGAAGCAGAGATGGACCAGGTGAATGAGCTGCTAGAGTTGATCACCACACACAAAGAGATGGGATAACCGGGGCATCCGTGATGTTGTCATTCTTCAAACGCCGAATTCAACCCATCCAACAGCGCCATACATTAGGATTCGAGTACATGGGTACTGAAGACCCATCTCGTACGTGCGCAGAGGAACTTGGAGACGACGCCGCACTTGTTCGCATCAAGCGAATTCTGCTGGATGTGGAAACCGTCCCCTATGTTCCAGCGGGATTTACGGCCCAGAATCGACCACCGTCGGTAAGTGTTCGACTTCTCGACTTCTTCTTTGATATGGAGAGCTAAGACTGATTGATTAACTTGACATAGGATCAAACGGCGTTGTACTGGAATTACTCGCCGCAACCCGATCTGCCTCGACCCTATCACTCGTTGCCCAGCGCCGCGGCCGAAGCAGAGAGAGCAAAAACCGCTGGCAATGAGTCGGCCGAGGGTAGCAGGGCAACCGGGGAGAGGGCGCAAGCAAACAACTCCTCCAGATCATCCGTGGAGTTATTCGACGACGTGCCTCTAATCCCCCGGCGGCGCCGGGAGATGCGGAAACGCAAAGCCAGCACCACCGACCTTGCCGGGTAAGTGCTTGTCAAACTATAAAGGTATCGAGTTGTTCTGCTGAATACTGATGACAACTCTGTTTTGTAGTCCTTCGTCTTCTTTGCCTAGCCCCCAGCGACAGAGGGTAGTCGAAACACCCCCCAACCGGGAATGATGCACCAAAAGCCAGATCCACAGGGGCTGATGGGGCGGACCCGTCGCCTTCTCCCACAAATGACATAACAATCGCCGTGGCGGCCGATGTATCAAGGCAGCTCGTGCCCTCGGCTGAGGCAGCTCCGCCGCCAGCGGTGGGTTCCGTGGCCATCGCCACAACGGGCGCTATGCCCGGTTTGCTGGCGCCCTCGGCTGGGGTTGCCCAGCATCCAACGATGAGTGCTATGGCTATCACCGCGAGAAGCATCACACCGGCGCTGCCAGCCCCCTCGACTTGCATGCCTTCACCTCCAACTGCAAACGCCGTGGTGAAGAAGCCACTGAGGCTGGCGTTCAGGGATCCAGCAATAACCCGATCTCACGTGTAAGCACTGCTCTAGATCCCGTCGTTAGCCATGTATGAGATTCAAAATATCAAAACTTTATGTTGTCTGGAACAGGCCCGCAACAGCAGTGGTGCTGGATGAGCCAGGACTCGAGTTGGCTCCTCCAGCCCCCGAGCCCTCGCCCAAGCTAACCAGCGCACCGGAACCAGCAGAGGTAGCGGCTGCAGCCTTGCCTAGCTCACTGCCACCCGAGCCCCAGCACGCAGAACGCGAAGCCGGTGGCGATGAGCAAGTCGAGGTCGCCGTTGACGTGCCCGCCGAGAGTGCAGGTAAAGTATCAGGCTGCCCTCAGCCGTAGTCGTCACTTGTTTAACACTTACTTTTTTGCAACAGCCGCCCAGCCATAAGTCGTTGAGGTGGTGGGAGCTGTAGAGGGGACTAGCGCGCAGCCCGCCCTTGGAGAAGAAGTCGAAAATATACTCCAGGCCATCAGTCGTCATGCTGAGTGTGGTTGGATCGTTCATCTCGATCCACCGAAAATGTGTAGGATACGAGCAAGAAGACCCAAGAGCAGGCCACCAGGCTGGAATAATCCGCAAGGCGCATTGACGAACTGACGCGGGAGCGGACCAGCCTGGAGCGTGCTAACACCGAGCTTCGAGGCCAACTCAAAGAGCAGCGAAAAGCGCATCAAGGTATGATGGATCTTACGCGCGAGTTTGTATCGTTGGCGATGATTGTATATTCTGAAACCTGTTCATCACCGCAGAAATTAAGAAACTCATCATAAATTATAAAGAAGAGCTGCTTACTGACTTGAAGAACATGCTCAATCACCGCACAGATGAAGTCGAGAGGCTGCAGAAGGTGATTGCCGACACGAAGAAGCAGTTCGTCGACTGCCTCCAGCAGATCAAGACTCTGGGCGAAGAGAAGGAGAAACGCCAGAAGGAGCTAGAGGAGCTGAAGGCGGCAGCTCAAGAGCTTGTTGAGATGGTGGACCCACGGGAGGACAACTCTGAAGGCGAGCCCCCACTGGTAGATCGTCTTCGTGGAGCGCCACAAAGAATCTTGGACTTCGTCACCAAGGCCGCCGCCACCTACGTGGGTCATGCCTTAGGGCTAGTAAGATCATACTGGCTGAGGGCTCGACTTGAAGTACTCGCAGGGCGTGTAGCTGCCGACTGCACTGATGAGAGGTTCCGCGAGTACTTGGTAGAAGCCAGGCCAGTAGCTGAAAAAATTGTAGAAAACATGGTCCAAAACTGAACCCTTAGTGTTTAAGCCTTTTGTAATATAAGAGACCACAGTTATCTTTTATGCAGCCTTATGAGAACTCTAAGAGTATTGTCTCGTCTGAGGCAAAGACCTGCTACTTTTGAGTGCAACTGCTCAGAAGGTAGTCGATATAGCTCTGCACGTGAGCTTGTCGGGTAAGCCAGATGAAATCCGACCGAGCGGATCCAACTTGCCCGGAGCGCGCAATATGTGGCGCAGCGACTAGGATGCCTCATAACAAACACTCAAAAACTACCCTGAGTATAACGACGTCAGGGGTAGTCGATACAGCCCAGCGAAGGGACAAGCCAAACAAGTTAGATAAAACCCGAACAAGTCGAGCCCAACGAGTCTGGGAAAGACATGATTGTCATCACGATGACACAAATGCGTGTAGCAAGAAGTCGATTTGAATAATATGGGCGTGGCCATAGCCTCTGCAGTGTATTCGAGAAATTACCTTTCGGGTCATGTGGCACAAAAAGCCGCCATATTGACCCAGAAAAGGAAAATAATCGTGGCGCGTACAGGAACTGGGGACAAGTCCCCTTAAGGGTAGAAACATCGCAGGTGTTGTATATTCCATGAATTTGGTACATCCTGACCGTCGGGGTGTTGTAGTCGATAAGATCCTGGTCTTGTAACCCTCTTGATGATGAACGATCCCTCCCATCTTGAATTAAGCTTGTGCAAACCCGACTCATCCTGAACGCGACGAAGGACGAGGTCGCCTATGCTAAAAGACCGTTCCTTGATGTTGCGATCATGATATCGCCGGATCCCCTGTAGGTAACATGCTGACTGAACGAGAGCAGAGCAGCGAGCCTCTTGGATAGAATCCAGCTCCAGCTGTCGTGCTTCGTCCGCCTCGCCTTCTTTATACATCTCGACCCTTGGGGATTTCCACATGATGTCCGCTGGGAGAATCGCCTCGGAGCCGTAAACCAGAAAGAATGGAGTCTACCCTGTGGCTTTGGATGGCTGAGTCCTGAGCCCCCAGATAACATGTGGCAACTCGTGTATCCACTTCCCGCCCTTTTTGGTATTGGCGTCATAAAGTCTTTTCTTGAGACCGTCAATGATCAAGCCGTTTGCCCGCTTGACTTGCCCATTTGCCCTTGGGTGTGCCACCGAAACGTACTTGACCTCGATGGATGAATTTTCACAGAATTCCCAGAATTGGTTGGCCGTGAAATTGGAACCCAAATCAGTGATAATAGTGTTGGGGAAGCCGAAACGATGCAAGATATCAGAGATGAAGTCGACCACCCTGTCTGGAGTAAGCTTGGCGATCGGTTTGAACTCGATCCACTTGGTAAACTTGTCGATAGCCACAAGGACATGAGTAAACCCCCCTGGCGCCGTTGCAAAGGGCCCAATCATGTCAAGGCTCCAGCATGCAAACGGCCAGGAAGGTGGTATGGTAATAAGGTTGTGAGCCGGGACATGTGATTGCTTGCCGAAGAACTGACAATTCTGACATCGTCGCACCAGGTCCTCAGCGTCAGCCACGGCGGTGGGCCACCAGAAGCCAGCTCGATATGCTTTGCCGACTAGCGTGCGTGACGCTGCATGGTTAACGCATACTCCCTCGTGTATCTCTCGCAAAATGTCCTGGCCCTCCTCTGTTGTGACGCACTTCATAAGCACGCCAGACCGTGCACCACATCGATACAGCCTGTCTGCGACTAAGACGAACCCCTTGCTCCATCGCATGACGCGGGCGGCATCAGCGCTCTTGGGATCCATCCCTGCCGGTAATACGAGATCTCGGATGAAGTCGATAAAGGGTCCTCTCCAGTCCTCGCCAACCAGCATAACCTCCCGTTCTGGCTGTACAGAACCAGTGCCGGTGGAGACCTGTGGTGAAGGGCTGATGGACGGTTGCTTCAACTCTTGTACGAATACCCCTACTGGGACTTGTGCTCGGGTGGAACCCAGCTTAGACAAGGTATCAGCGGCGACATTGTGCTCCCGTAGCACATGATGAACTTCTAAGCCAGAGAATTTGTTCTCTAGTTTGCGGACCTCTTGTACATAGGCCTCCATAGTCTCTTTGTTGCAGTCCCACTCTTTGTTGACTTGCTGGACAACCAAAAGAGAATCACCGTAGACAAGTACCCGCTTGATCCCTAGTGATATCGCCAAACGAAGCCCGTGAAGCAAGGCTTCATACTCGGCTTCATTGTTGGATACCTCCCAGAGGATTTGGAGGACGTACTTGAGTTGTTCGCCTCTTGGGGATATCAACAACACGCCAGCGCCACCACCGTCAAGCTTGAGAGAACCATCGAAATACATGGTCCAATGCTCTGGCTTGTCGACTGGAATTGGAACTTGATTTTCCCTCCACTCTACCATGAAGTCGACTAGAGCTTGGGACTTGATCGCAGTGTGTGGCTTGAAGTCGATCGACAAAGCCCCTAGTTCCACTGCCCACTTTGAAATACGGCCCGTGGCTTCCTGATTGTGTAGGATATCCGCCAACGGGAAGTCTGTGATCACGGTGATCCGGTATTCTTCGAAGTAGTGGCATAATTTCCGTGAAGTAATCAGTATGCCATAAAGAAGCTTCTGGACTGCCGGGTACCGCACCTTAGATTCTAAGAGTACTTCACTGACAAAGTAAACAGGCCTTTGCACACCAAACGCATGGCCTTCCTCGGAGCGCTCGACAACAATGGCACTGCTGATAACATGGGTAGTTGCCGCAATGTAAAGTAAGAGGGTCTCACCCGGCAATGGTGCTGTGAGGATCGGGGACGACTGTAGGTGCTGTTTGAGGTCCTGCAGGGCCCGCTCGGCTTCCTCTATCTAGTGAAATTTATCTTGGTGCTTCAAGAGCTTGAAAAAAGGAAGTCCTCTCTCCCCGAGTCGGGAGATGAACCTGTTAAGGGCTGCCATGCACCCTGTAAGTTTTTGCACATCTTTGATTGTGGCAGGTGCCCCCATATCAGTGATGGCAGTGATCTTTTCCGGGTTGGCCTCGATGCCCCGGTTACTCACGATGAACCCGAGCAATTTACCCGAAGGAACACCGAAAACGCACTTGGTCGGATTGAGCTTCCATCGGTATTTCCGTAGGCTGGCGAAAGTTTCCTCCAGATCCGCGATCAGGCCCTCGGGACTTCTGGTCTTCACGACCACATCGTCCACGTAGGCTTCCACATTCCGGTGTAACTGATCAGCGAAGCACATCTGGATTGCACGCTGATAGGTAGAGCCTGTGTTTTTCAACCCGAAGGACATCGTCTTGTAGGCATAAGTCCCAAACGCGGTGATGAACGCGGTCTTGATTTGGTCTTCCTCCTTGAGAGCAATCTGATGGTATCCTGAATAACAATCAAGGAAACATAGCAGTACGCAACCTGCGGTTGAGTCGACTACCTGATCGATGTGAGGGAGCCCAAAGTGATCCTTCGGGTAATGCTTGTTGAGATCGGTATAATCGACACACATTCTCCATTCTTTATTCTTTTTCAATACAAGAACAGGGTTATCTACCCACTCTGGGTGGATTACTTCTTTAATGAATCCAGCCGCGAGGAGTTTAGCTATTTCCCGTTTGATAGCCTCCCGTTTATCAGGGGCAAAACAACGAAGTCATTGCTTCTTTGGTACAGCTTGTGGATACACATTAAGACTATGCTCGATCAGCTCCTTGGGCACCCCTGGCATATTCGATGGTTTCCATGCGAATATGTCTCGGTTAGCCAACAGGAAACTAACGAGCGCGAGTTCCTATTTGTCACCCAAGCCCGCGCCGATGATGGCTGTCTTGGATGAGTCACCTTCTTGGAGCTGGATCGACTTGAGAGCCACATCGCCTGTCGACTTGATGCCTGATTGGCTCACCTTCTTCGTCGGGATGTCCAGCTCGGCTTGAGAAAGTTGCTGTGCGGCCGCGAGTACTGCTCCGGAAGCAAATGGCACGCGGGAAGTCGATGCATACTGGATGGCCTCTTGGTTGCAATCATAGGACTTCTTCAAGTCGCCGCGGAGCGTGAGCACGCCGCTGCGTCCTGGCATCTTGAGAAGTAAGTAGATGTAATGCGGCACCGCCATGAACTTAGCGAGCGCCGGCCTCCCCAGTATAGCGTGGTAGGAAGATTCGAAGTTGGCCACCTCGAACTTGATGAACTCGGTTCGGTAATTCTCCCTCGTCCCGAAAGTGACTGGGAGAACGACTGTTCCAAGCGGGTGCGCAGCATTGCCAGGGACAATACCGTAAAAAGGAGCCTTGCTCGGAGCAAGCATGTTGGTCAGGTCCAGACCCATCTTCTTCAGCATACTGGTGAAGATAAGATTAAGTCCGCTCCCGCCATCGATGAGAACCCGAGTGAGCTTAACTTCTGCGACCACGGGATCCAGCACCAGTGGAAACTTCCCAGGCTCGGAAAAGCTGGTCCACTGGTGATGAGGACATCGCCACTAACGATACATCCACACCTACACCAGTATCTACTTCAACAACACCTCTTGGACCTATTACTCGCGCTCGTGCTCGTCGGCTTACCCATCAAGTAAGTTCACTCTTAAGCTCAGGTTCATCATATTTAGAGAATGGAGACACGTGCACTCTTGTTTTACTCAGGAACCATGGATTGGATCAAAAGGGAAGAGGCATCGCGCAGGCTGGATTCGGACTGCAGGACAGACACGAATTGTAACAGCCGCCACGACTTCATCCGGACTCCGTTTTGGTCGGTCAAGTACTTTCTGGAAAGCTTATCAAATCTACTTTCCAACGGATCCGGAATCACCTCAATATCTATTCGGAATCAACCGCAATCCTAGATTTACTACAGAGTCCTTTTCAGCCACGGTGCTGCGTCACCCTAATTTGGCCCAACGGGCCGTGTATCAAGTAGAGTCCAAGACGGATGAGTCCTAGGGTTGGAATACGACCCCAGCACCCTTGTGGTCGTTCTCCCACTTCTTTATAACCTTTAGCCGCTGTCAAGAACACTCGGGTTTTGTTAGATGCAAGTTTAGCTTTTGCTACTTCCTTGTAGACGCGCGTGCTGATCCAGCCGCCCGTCCACTTGTTTTCGGAACCCCTCCATAATTGAGATTCGGTTTGAGACCTTCAATTACATCTCGTAATTTTCAGTACTTGTTCTACTTGTTCTTGCTAGTTCTTCGATTGCTTGCAGAACAAGTGCCCTAGTGGCCGGGTGTCGCGCTCCACAAGATCGCGGCAACCAAAGGAGGTGGTGTATCGGTTGCTAAGGCGCAGCATCCTTGGAAGGCTGTAGTCGGGCCGTGAACGTCGTCTCCTCTATCAATCGAGTTATTCCACGCCTCTCATCGAAAGATCAGGAACAAACCCTAACGGGTTCACATCAGTTGGTAATCAGAGCAAGGTTGTTCGGTGAGAGACTTCCAATCCTTCGCTATTTTTATTTTCCTACAGTCCAGAAAAAGCCAAAAATAATAGAATTGTTTTTCCCCCACCGCAATCCTATAGACCCTTTTGAGCCTTTACTGGTACTGCTTAGTTAGGGCTTGTTGAGTTTTCGGTTGCATCGGTTGTGTCGAGTTGCTGGTCTTAGTTGTAGTCCTTTAGAGTTTCGAGTTCTTGTCACGTTTGGTCACGTACGTTACCTTTTTCATCACTGTTTTGGCCGAATCAGAAACCACTTTGGTTGTCAAGTTCGACTTGGAATCGGTTAAGCGCGTGTTGGCCGAGACCGATTTGAATTCGGGTAGCCTATTCATCTTGTGGTTGCCGAATCTGAGTGCCTCTTTGTTATCAAGTCTGAGTTGAATTCGGTGCTGGTTGCATCTGAGTCCGAACTGTGCACCAGAAGCAATAACACTTCACACATATATTTAAGTCTCGGCCTACTCCAGAGAGAGAGAGAGAGCGAGAGAGTATCTTTTAATTACCTGTATACCCCTACTCTTTCTGGAAAAAGCGTGTGTGGTGACTTGCTCACTTGTACTCCTTTGTTCATAGCATCTGTTTTTGAGGTTCCCCTGAAAAAAAAAAGAAAAAAAAGAAAAAAAATAAAAAAAAAGGATCATTGTTAAAAAAAAAGAAAAAAAAAGAAGCAAGGGGCTAATTCATTGTGTTTGTTTTTCCCTTCTGTTCGGAGTGGTGCTTTGTGACTTCCTTTGTGTCCAGGCTCGCGTCTCTAGCACGGTCTAGACTAGGACCAGCACAGTACCACTGTTGAACGATTATTCAGCTTGCCTTTGTGACTAACGTGGTGCTAGTACTTCCTTGTTCAAGCCCACCTACAGCTCCACATATCCGACTACAGCTCCACAGGTCTTGTTGCTGCCGCGCTGATACACTTCATTCCACGGTTGCGGACTTGTTGGTTGCCGTTCCCTCCTAGCAGCAAGGTAAGAATTGGTAAGAGCTTGTGCAACAGGTTGAGAGTGAGCGCCTTGCTGTAGCTACACCCTATTAGCTGTAGGGATTTTACTACTTCACTTGTTTTCTTGTTGTCCTTGTCTTTCTCACCATGGCAGGCTCCGAGGAGGAGGATCATAGCTTGCATCAGTCTCCACGTACCAGGGGCATCATACAACATTTTGAAAGGCAAGTGCAGCGGCACACAGAGGGACTTGATAATGATATGCAGGTGACGAATGACAAGATTGGACAATTGGAGGCTACGCAGATTGCCACCAACACCAAGCTTACGGGCCTGGAGACAGCGGTCGGCAATATTGACAAGAGTCTCGCTGCTCTTTTGCGGCGTTTTGATGAGCTCCATGCGAAGACCAACAAACAGCGTGATGATTGGGCGGATGAATATATTGCTGATACTGAACAGGATGAACAAGACGCTCGCCATCGCCGCCGGCTACGCACTAATCGTAGAGGTATGGGTGGTTTTCGCCACCGTGAGGTACGCAACAATGATAATGCATATAAGCTAGACCTGCCTGTGGATTTTGGGGTTAGTCCCACATTTAACATTGCAGATTTGAAGCTATATTTGGAAGAGGATGATGAGCTTGAGTCGAGGACGACTCAAATGCAAGAAGGGGAGGATGATGAGGACATCGCCACTAACGATACATCCACACCTACACCAGTATCTACTTCAACAACACCTCTTGGACCTATTACTCGCGCTCGTGCTCGTCGGCTTACCCATCAAGTAAGTTCACTCTTAAGCTCAGGTTCATCATATTTAGAGAATGGAGACACGTGCACTCTTGTTTTACTCAGGAACCATGGATTGGATCAAAAGGGAAGAGGCATCGCGCAGGCTGGATTCGGACTGCAGGACAGACACGACTTGTAACAGCCGCCACGACTTCATCCGGACTCCGTTTTGGTCAGTCAAGTACTTTCTGGAAAGCTTATCAAATCTACTTTCCAACGGATCCGGAATCACCTCAATATCTATTCGGAATCAACCGCAATCCTAGATTTACTACAGAGTCCTTTTCAGCCACGGTGCTGCGTCACCCTAATTTGGCCCAACGGGCCGTGTATCAAGTAGAGTCCAAGACGGATGAGTCCTAGGGTTGGAATACGACCCCAGCACCCTTGTGGTCGTTCTCCCACTTCTTTATAACCTTTAGCCGCCGTCAAGAACACTCGGGTTTTGTTAGATGCAAGTTTAGCTTTTGCTACTTCCTTGTAGACGCGCGTGCTGATCCAGCCGCCCGTCCACTTGTTTTCGGAACCCCTCCATAATTGAGATTCAGTTTGAGACCTTCAATTACATCTCGTAATTTTCAGTACTTGTTCTACTTGTTCTTGCTAGTTCTTCGATTGCTTGCAGGACAAGTGCCCTAGTGGCCGGGTGTCGCGCTCCACAAGATCGCGGCAACTAAAGGAGGTGGTGTATCGGTTGCTAAGGCGCAGCATCCTTGGAAGGCTGTAGTCGGGCCGTGAACGTCGTCTCCTCTATCAATCGAGTTATTCCACGCCTCTCATCGAAAGATCAGGAACAAACCCTAACGGGTTCACATCAACTGGTCAGTACGGGAAAATGATATGGGGACCTCCGACCATCGGAGTGGTCATGGTACCGCCGGCTCGATGGATAGAATTTCCCGTAGCAGCAACTTCTATTCTCGCTTGGAACAAAAATCTTCATCACCACCAAAGATAACATTGATGGTCTTGGAGGCATCCTGGAACTTGGCTATCTCAGATTTATCTTTTGGGTCCTCGTCTTCGGGCTCTTTGCCCATCGACTTGTTCTTCTTGCCGTTTCCAGGGGAGCCAAAGGTGCGCCTGAGCTGAAAGTAGCCGATCGCTGCGTGTTTGGAGTTGACGCACCATGGGTACTTCTTCTGCAGGAGCTTTTCAAACTGCTCCTGTGTGGTCGACTTCTTGCCCTGCGAAGGACGTTCCACAGCCGCGACGAGATCGTCTGGCTTGCATTTTCGGGAAGAACCCAAAAAGTCCTGCTGGCCTTTGTCAGCCCGGTTGTCGTTGTTGCGCTTCTGGTTGAGGTCGGTGCATCTTGGAAACCTCTCACGCATCTTTTCTTCTTGTTCGGACCAGTTGTGCATCATGTCACGTAATCCTGCAACCGTCTTTGGCCTGTTACGCCCAAAATCACGATATATACCTGGGTCCGTTAGGCCGTTGTAGAAGCAGTCGATGATGTCCTCCTCCGTGATGTTGGCGATGGTGGCCCGCACGTCGAAGAAACGGCGGGTGTAGGACCGGAGGAGTTCGTTACGCTCCTGCTTGCACTAGGCAAGGTCATGCCGGGTTCCTGCGCGGGTTATCGCCCCCTGGAAGTTGTCGATGAAAACCTTCTTGAGCCCTCCCAGGAGTCGATGGAGTCGTTGGGGAGGCTTTCCAGCTAGGTCAGCGGTGCAGGCTCCAAAGCCATTGGAAAGTAGATGACTTTGGTAGTGTTGGAGCCACCGGCCACCTCAATGGCAGTGGAGTAACAGCGGAGCCATTGTTG
The DNA here is from genome assembly GCF_002211085.1 of Panicum hallii. NCBI lineage: Eukaryota > Viridiplantae > Streptophyta > Magnoliopsida > Poales > Poaceae > Panicum > Panicum hallii. Next base: position 32,512,340 of record NC_038042.1, read on the forward strand.
GGGGGGCCTGCTTACCGTCATACTTGGTGATACCGATCGGCTTGAAACCCTCCGGGTACTTGTAGCTGTTGAATCTCGTAGTGAACGCAGGAAAACGATCGCTGCAGTCAGCATCGTCCCGCTTAGCTACCTCGCATTCCCGTCGCCTCGAGTTGATGACTGGCCGGACGTCGCGCCCCTCATTGATCTTCTGGTGAAGGTCCGGTTGTTGACGTGGGTGGTTGGGCTGCCTCAGGTTGTTCGCCGGAGGTGGCTGCCGCCTCCCTCCGGTGACCTGACTCCCGCCCGCACCATCGTTGTTATTGCTGCGTTGGGGTCGTGGGCGATCGCCTGTTGTTCGACTTGGGGCCTGGCTCCGGCTGTCTCCGACGCGCTCGTCCCCAACGAGTGATGTCGGGGCCTGCTGGTCCAGCTGGATCCATGCCCGTTGGGCGTAGCGGAGCACCTGTCGAATGTTGGGATCGTTACTTCGCTCAAGTAGGCTGTTACAGCGAGCGATGTTGGCCACAGGAGTCCTGAAGCCTCGTTCATCTGCAGCGGCGAATTCAGCGTCGAGTTCGTGCTGTGCAGAACGTATGCGCTCGTTGGCCCGCCTTCTACGAACCGCACGAGCTCTGTTCCTGGCACGCCGCGCGTCGCGCTCGGCGTCGTTCTCATCGGCAGCATCGGCAGTGTCTTCGTCTTCTGATATCCCGTCAAGCACGCCGATGGGGATGAGGGCATCGTCGTCCCCCTCCTCCACCATCAACACCTGGCGGGTTGCGAGTTCTTCAGAGGAGGCTTCGACTAGTTCAGTCGAGCCCTCGGTGAGGGTAGCCAACTCCCTGCCCTCCTGAAAAGGCAAAGGTTCAAGGTGGGCTACCAAGCGGTCTTCATGTCCGAGTAGATCGGACAGATCCATCCCCTTCCAATGAACGATTCGTCCTTCGGAGGTGGTGGTGATCATCAGCCCACAAGTGGCTAGGTGATCCTCAGCCCCCCGACATGCGGTGGCATCGGAACCCCCAGCCTGGAGCAGAGAGTCCAAGTCCTTCTCCAACGCGGAGAAAGGAACAGTAGTGACAGACTCTACCTCGGTTTCCCTGGCAGAATCAAAAAACGGCAACTCGCCGAGATTGTCGATGAAATTGTCGAGCCCTGCGGCGGATGTCTTCGGCTTGATGGCGTCGTCGACAACGTGCCGACGAAAACCACCCGCGCCATTGGCGACGCAGACCTACGAGCCAAAAACGAACATCGTGCCCTCAGGGAGCACGGGACTGAGGAACTTGAAAAGAACCATTGAGTTCTCCAGGGGATCTCTGATGCGCCCCCCTACCTGGCGCGCCAGCTGTCGGGTTTTATCCGGCTGCCCACCGAGGGGTATACCCAAGGTGGTAGGTTTTGGGTTGGGATGCGCCGAGATCAGGAACTCGAAGGTGCAGACAACACAAGATTTAGACAGGTTCAGGCCCCAATATGCGTAATGCCCTACGTCCTGTATGATGGTTTGTATTGCCTTGATGTTGATTTGGTGATCTTGGTTTTGATGGGGGTCCCTGCCCGCCCTTATATATCCGGAGGAATAGGGTTACATGAATCCTAGCCTGATACTAGCTTAGGAATCATACTCAAGTACAACTCGAGTAGTTTCCTTCTGTATCGACTAGTTCTACTCAGCATGCGGGTAGAATACAACATAAATAAGGTACAGGACACGTCATATCCCCTAGCCCAATATGGACTCCTTGATGTACACAGCCCCGTGGCCCTGGGCCTGACATAAACCTCTCAGAGTTGCTCTCATTTGACCCTGCATCCGTTGGCTCGACCATACTCAAAGTGGATAATTATCAGCCACAGCCGACTGGTGTCGCTAGCCAACTTCTCCGCATAAAGGGACTGCTATTAGCTCCGATTGATACTTTGGTCCAAGACTCCGACGAAGTGAGGCAAACTCTTGAGGAGATCAAGCCCCAACTCCCGGAAGTCCTTCAGATCAAGCTCTGGCCAACCGGACATCTTCCTTTCTTTTGGGCAAAGGTAGAAAAGGCTCGGTAGAGGATTGAAGCCCGTCGCTCACAAGCCCCCTTGAAAGCCGATATTGCCGAGAGGTGCCGACTGCTCAACAAGAAGAAGGCGGCTCTGGACGCCAAAACTGACACTTCTGCATATTCTCAAAGGCTTCAACTTCTGGAGAAGGAGTTAGAAGACCTCAAGGCGAAGGTCCGGGCAACCGAGCAGCGCATCCAGGATGAGAAGAACCTCATGGCTGCTCCAAACAAGAAGCAGAGGACCTGACTGCCCAGCTGAAGATAGAACTCACAGAGCTGAGTGTTTTGAGTTGGCAGATAGTGTCAGGTGAGGACAAGGATGATGAAGCAGTGATTGCTGAAGCTGATCGCGTCCGTCTCGAGGCTATCACAGCCATGGATGAGTTCCTTCAGTAGACTACTTTGTAATCACCTCTTGTAGCCCGTTGTCATTCAAAACCTGCATGTACTCAAATTAAAATTCTAAAGTCGATGGTTATACATCGGTTATTTGACCAACTCAGTGCGTTGGGTACAAAATATGTGTGTGTTTTTATATATGGGCCGACTGAACGTGTCGGCCCCCTTTTCTTGTGTCCAGCCTAATGCGTAACATCGGCTTTCACTTGTACAGGCCATCTAAATGTATCGGCTCACAGCCTGATGCGTAGCATCAGCTTTCACTTGTACGGGCCAACTGAATGTATCGGCTCACAGCCTGATGCGTAGCATCGGCTTTATTGCCCATCATCCCACATACTTGGGAAGTATTTCTTGAGATGTTGACCATTGACCACCACCAGAAACTTGACGCCATCTAACTCCTCAAGCATATATGCGTTTCCAGGTAGGACTTGATCAACTCTATAAGGCCCATGCCAATTTGGAGACTATTTGCCATACGCTGCATCCTTAGTCAACAATGGTAACACCGCTTCCCAAACCAGATCTCCAACTTGGAATTCTTTTGGCTTTGTATGCGTGGGCTACCTTGGCCTTATTTTCTTTGATCTTCTCAAGTGACCAAAGTCTGAGCTCCGTAAGGTCCTCAACATTGTTGTTCATTAGAGCAACATATTCTTCAGCTGTTAGGTCATTTTGGAACTCTATGCGTCTCGAGCCGCCGTAATCTCCCATGGTAATACAGCCTCCTGTCCATACACCAGATGATAAGGTGAAGTTTTTGTTGCTCCGTGGCACGAAATATGGTATGCCCACAATGCCTCTAATAAGACTTCATGCCAACGCCTAGGATGCTCATCGATCTTTCTCTTGATCAACTTGTTAAGGTTCTGATTGGATGCTTCAGCTTGTCCATTCACTTGAGCATAGTATGGAGATGACCTGATCAGCTTGATGCCCATGTCAGTAGCGAACTTTTTGAACTCCTCTGATATAAAGACCAACCCTCCATCTGTTGTGATGGTCTGAGGAATCCTGAACCTGTGAATGACATGTTCTTTAATGAAATTGATGATGTCCTTCGATGCCACTGACTTCATAGGGATAGCCTCCACCCACTTGGTAAAGTAGTCTGTGATGGCTAAAATGAACTGGTGGTCTTTGCTAGATGGAGGATTAATTTTGCCGATCATGTCCATACCCCAACCTCTGAATGGCCAGGGTTTGACGATAGGGTTCATTACTGATGCTAGTACCATTTGTATCTTCCCAAACCTCTGACATGCCTGACATCGTTTATAATATTTGAAACAATCTTCAAGCATGGCGGGCCAGTAATACCCCGATCACCTAATCAGCCACTTCATCTTATGAGCCGATTGGTGAGTCCCACAAGTGCCTTCGTGAACCTCGTGTAAGAGCCAATTCGATTCAATCGGCCCCAAGTATTTGAGCAACAATCCTTCTAGGGTCCTGTAGAACATGTCGTCCCCTATCAGGACGTACTTCATGGCCTTGTAACATATCCTCTTAGGTGCCCCCCGAGCTGGATCCTTCAAGTAATTGAAGATATCGGCTCTCTAGTCTCCTTGTTCCAGCAGGTGTACCTGAAGACCGGCTCCATCTGCCATAGCTTTATATCCCGAAGCCATCTATGCAAGATCATTGGCCTCTGAATTTTGCATCCTTGGTATCCAATAGAAATTTATGTACCTAAATTGGGCCATCAGCTCCTGACATTGTACCCATAATGGGAAGAGCAACTCGCTCTCACACCTGTACTCCTCTGTGAGCTGAAAAATCACCAACTTTGAATCCTCGAAAATTTCCACTGCTTCAGCTCCGGCCTCAAGAAGCAACTCCATACCCTTACGTACCGCTTCATATTCTGCTAGATTGTTGGTGCAAGCGGTAGGTAATCTGATCCATTTCCACAAGCCGATCCATCGAAGTACATGGCCCATGCGTGCACGGAGAGTGCTGCTATGTCAGTATTGATCCTTTCTGCAATAAGATCCGCCAGCGTTTGCCCTTTGACTGCCTTCGCAGGTTGGTCGGATATCGAACTCTGACAGTGCAAACATCCACTTTCTGAGTCAGCCTTTCAACATAGGGGCCGATAGCATGTGCTTGATAACATCTAATTTAAAGATGACAATCGTCTCGGCTGATAGCAAGATATGACGAAGCTTTGTGCAGGTAAAGAACAAACAAAGGCATAGCTTTTCAATGTCAGGGTATCTGGTCTCCGTATCTAGCATCCTTCTGCTAAGGTAGAACACAGCCCTCTCCTTGCCGTCATGCACTTGTATCACCACTGAAGCGATGGAGGTGTCGCCTACTGATAAATAAACGTAGAATGGCTTATCCTGTTGGGGTGGAACTAACACGGGTGGTTTTGACAAATATTCCTTGATTTCTTCAAATGCCCATTGTTGCTCTGCCCCCCAGCAAAACTCATCATTGGCTCTAATCTTCACCAACTCCATAAAAGGCTCAATCCGCCCGGAGAGATTGGAAATAAACCTTTCTGACAAAGTTGATTTTGCCAATGAGTTCCTGGAGCTCCTTCTTTGTAGTAGGTGGCACCATTGTTTTTACCGCTTCCTAACTCTTTAGGCCGATCTCAATCCCCCTTTCATGAACCAAGAAACCCAGGAACTGACCAGCCGATACGCCAAAAGTGCACTTCTTCGGATTCATCTTAAGCCCAAACCTTCTGGTTCATTCTAGAACTTGTCGTACGTCTCCTAAGTGTCCTTCAACCGATGCAGATTTAACCACGATGTCGTCAATGTATATCTCCACCAACTTGCCGATCAGATCGTGAAAGATGTAATTCATGGCACGTTGATATGTGGCACCGGCATTCTTCAACCCGAAGGTCATGACCACATACTCAAACAATCCTACTGCCCCGGGTACTCTTAACGCGGTCTTGTGTATATCCTCCGGAGCCATGAAAATCTGGTTATAGCCGGCATTGCCATCCATGAAACTCAAAATCTTGTGACCAGCAGCTGCGTTGATCAATGTCTCCGCGACAAGCATCGGGTATTCATCCTTCGGAGTAGCTCTATTGAGGTCTCTGAAGTCCACGCAGACTCGCCATCAGCCATCCTTCTTTTGCATAGGTACAACACTTGAAATCCACTCGGCATACCTGCACGGCCTGATGAATCCTACTTCTAGCATTTTCTCTACTTCTTTCTTGACTTCTTCTAGAACTTTAGCCTTCATTTGTCGCGCTCGCTGCTGAAATGGCTGAAATCCCTTCTTGAGAGGGAGCCGATGCTCGACGATGCTCCTATCCAACCCAGGCATCTCCGTGTAATCCTAGGTGAAACAATCTGCGTACTCCTTCACCAAAGCTATCATCAGCTCTCGTAGACACGGGCTTAACTTTTTGCTGATAAATGTTGGTCGTGGCTCATACCCAGGACCGATATCAACCTCTTCGAGCTTGTCAGCGATGTAAACCCGTATCCTAGCTTTCCATCATCTATCAAGTCAATGCTGCAAATGGACAAAGAATGTGATGAAAAAATTTTTGGCCGATCATTAAGATCGGCCGCCTTATAATCTTCATTATTCCTTGAAATTTTACAATTGATGTATGGCCAGCTGCTAGAGCGGGCCTCCTTGTAACTGCTACAATTATGCAATATACTTGTCATCAGGAGTTTACATTTTATTTTTTAGGGCCGATCGCAGGGATCGGCCTTGCCAAGTGCATCGGAATAACCCATCCTTGATGTTTCGTCTACTCTGTAAGGCCAGTGGATAAGACCAGCCTCACCCTATTTTTTGTAGCTTCCACACGATCACAACCTTCCAAACTGATTCCTGAGATCGGCTCTTGATCTTCTGCATCCCAAATGCTCATGGCGGCGTGTGAAATCTCGATCGAGTCATCCACATGAACCACCTCTACTTCGTCTCCATCCCACTGAATATGACATTGGTGCATCATGGAAGAGATGCAGCAGTTGGCATGAATCCAATCCCTCCCAAGTAGGACGGTGTAGGTACTCTTGTTGTTGATGACGAAGAAAGAGGTGGGGACTGTCTTGCTTCCCATGGTCAGATCCACACTAGGGACGCCTTGTGCCTCTGATGTTTGGCCGCTCAAATCGCTCAGCGTGACATTGGTCTTGATTAGATCTCCAGTGGACCGCCCCAACCGACGCAGCACTGAGTATGACATTATGTTGACTGCTACACCGGTGTCGACCAACATCTTGTTGATAGGCTGGCCGTTGATGTAACCCTTGAGGTATAAAGCCTTCAAATGCTTATAATTCTTTGCTCGGGGCTTCTCGAATATGACTAGCCGCGGCTCCAAGTCAAACTGGGCTACTGGTTACTCCTCACGGCCTTGGGCGTTGAACTCCGTAGGGAGTACAAACACCATATGTGCGTCAGCCAATGTCTTCGCATCGGCTCTTGTTGGCTTAGGACGCCACTCTTTCTTAGGAGGGCGCGATTCCCTTTTCTAAGTGTAATCAACCTTATCCGCAAAATTCGGGCGCGCCTTTTTTAGCATCTCAAGATATTTGGCCTCGGCTTCCTCCAAACTGTGCAGTCGTTGTACCCTGCATTTCTGGGAATAGTTAAGTCCATCAGGGCACCAGTGCGGCCGGTGATATTTATCCTCCTCCTTGTGGCAGAACCAACCTGAATTACACCGGCTCAAGTACGCAAGTCCTCTTTTAAGGGCCTCAACGTACTTCAAACAGTGTAATACCTTGGCCTATCGGGTAACGTCCCGATAAACCACCGAATGCAGGATCAAACAAGGTACCTCGCACGAAGGCGAGTCCAGAGATACAATCACCGTCATATTTTACATCACAGGCATTTATATTTCATGAGTTGTCAAAAGTAATATCAGTTTCAACTGATAGGATTTATTACAAACCGGTTCAAGTTTTCAAGTTTACAGCAGCGGAATTTAAACCACAACCACTGCACACGTCACCGGTACAGATATCATGCTAAGCCCTAGCATGATATCACTCGGTAGGATCAGTGTTGGCCGGGGACGGGTTCCACTCCACGGACCAACCATCGAGCAGAGTGTAAGGCCATGGCATAGGCAGAGTAGAGTCCTCAGGGAGATTACCTGAATAAAAAGTCACATTGCAAGACTGAGTATTCTAATACTCAGCAAGGCTTACCCGTTTCATGGTATACTTTAGCCATGTAACTAGATTTATGAAGGTTTTAATGGTTGTGGATAAAGTTTTCAGCTGAAAAGCAACAAAGAGTAGATCCTTAATTTCAATTTTAGCTTTCAAGTTCTATGTGATCATTTATTCTAGGTAAGCACCTATAACTACTCAAGCATGCTAGAATCTTTAGGCAAACATCATCTTTGATAACCATAAAGTTGCTCTTGTTACTCTATGTGGCAAAGAGATCAAGCAGTCTCAATCTCCGCGAGAAATGGACGATTCCTGAATCGAATTTCAGCCTTGCAAGGGTAAACCTAACTCACACACTTGGAATATCCAGAGATTATTCCAAAGCAACCATTTGCCTTTCATTCCGATTCATGGATCAGATCCACCACAAGCGACCGTAGGACCATACGCACATCCAATGTGCAGGACATACGTCTGTAGTGCGACTACATGACCGTACACCTGGTTGCCCTGCAACACGTATTCCCACACGTCGAATCGAGTAACTGGAAAAACCAAATATGAGTGGTGGGAGGTATGTCCACTCCTCGGGCCGATTGGTTACTAGGCTTACCGCTTACCATATTTCACGGCATGTGGCTAGTTATTGTCGGTCAAATCAAATTATAGCGATAACACTAGTACGTTCAAACGCTTAACAACCACTACCACACACTGCAACCTTAGCCAAATTTACCAACACAGACGGGGCACCATCTCCTCCATGATATCTCACACAAATCCCGTTCGTCATCCTTATAGTGATTACAGGAATGCAAACATTGCAATTCCTATATTGCGCGAGTGACAGGAAATCACCCGACTTCTACCGGTCCTATTAGTGTAGCAGCTATTTGAACTGAAGTTCTAGTATTCAGTATATTGGTTCCTAGGAAAATGCAACTAGGGTTTCCCATACAACTCCTAAGAACTTAATGCATAGATAGGTATAAATAAATATAGATTGCAGTGTAAATAAAGTAGTAGGTTATGTCCGGGGCTTGCCTTCTTGAGTGGGGTTGGGGGCAGGAGTGTCAAAGTTTTCCGAACTTTGGTTCGGAGCTTCAATTAGACTTCCGATGACATTCCCGGGGTCTTCAGAAATTTCCACTTCTTGTTCCGGGATCAGTTCGTAGTCTTTGTCGGCGAGAGTAGTTGAGTCTATATGATATGCAAAGATATAGCTTAAGGAATGCATACATTTTCATTTTATTTCACACTAAAGTTGCAATCCAATGAAAACACAGTTTATTTATCACATATATTATTTACTCTTTTACTGGGCAGTCATTTATCGGGTATAAACTAACTTAGTTAGCTTCTTTAGACAACATTTTTTTTACAAAAATTAAGTCACAAGGATAAATAACAATAGCACTTAACATATTAAGTATTATTTATAACTGTACATACACACAAGATTTGGTTCTAGATTTTTGTGCGTAGGTTATACTACTCAAGAGCAATACTTCAAAATATTTTCATAATTTTTAAGCATCTAGATCTGCAGATATTAAATACACAAGATTTAATAGGTATTATCATGATTAAACTCATTCATTATAAAAATACTATACAACAGTAGGTCAATTATTTTCCCTATGTACTACATGTCAAAGCAAAACAAACTCAATTGGTTTTACATTTTTACCATTTTTCTATTATTTACTAAGCATTTTCATAGCTTACAACTACCTAAACTTAATATTTAAATTAGAGTAGAAACTACTTAGAAATTGAATGTTCACCTATAAGTAAAGTTGTAGATCTTAGAATAAGGAATCCAACAAATTTTAGTTTGTATTTTTATGATTTTTCCTTGAATTGCTATGTAATTTCAAAGTCTGCAGCAAAAATAATACACGGGGGTCCCTATAGCACTATTCATATGAGTCATATGCTTTGTAGACAGCCCCCTGGGCTTTTGTATCTTTTAACTCGAGGCCCTTGGCCGTGGTCAGAGAGGGGGCGCGAGTTTGATCGGCCAAATCTGGCGACGGCGCTCGCCGGCGGCGAGGGTGGAGGGGTGGGGAAACATCACTAAATCCTTGCGCACCTGCAGACGCTCGGGATCGGGGTGCGACGGCCTGTAGCGGCGGCGCGACGGGAGCAGGCGGCCGGCGGCACAGGAGGACGGCGGTGGCGGTGCTCCGGCGGTTGTGAGCGGCGAGGAAGGGGTCGAGGAGCTTCAGGGCGGTGTGGGGAAGCCAGTGGTAGAGTCAATTGGAGTTGAGGAGGGTCAGGAAGGGGTGCTCCATGGCGAGCAGGAGGCGGTGGCGGGTGGCGGTCGTCGGCAATGGTGCTCCGGCCGAAATTCGACGGCGTTTGGGGGCTGGTGAGCACGAGCAGGGGTGGAGGAAGCTTGCTAGGGGGTCGATGGGGGCAATGGGTGGTCGAGGGTGGCTATCCACGGCGGCCCTTAGTTCACCGGAAGGGAGGAGCGGGCGGCGGTGGTGATCGGGATCTGGGGTTGGGGACACGGCAGAAGAACCAGGGGAATAGGTTGCAGGGGCTCTTGTAGTGCTAATGCATGCGCAAGATAAGGCCCTGGGGTTCTGCAGGAAGCTCTCCACGGTGGCGGCGAGGTGGTGACCGGCGGAGACTCGGGTGGTCGTGGCGCGCGCGAAATAGGACAGCAGGGGAGGGCTAGGGCGGCGGCCGACGTCCGGGCGACGCGTGGGGAGGGCGGCAGCAGGAGGTGGAGAGGCAGCGGCCTGCACAGCGGCGGCGGCGAGGTGCTCTGCACCGGCGGCAGTGAGGGGCAGGGGAGCAGAGGGGTGCCAGAGGAAGAAGAAAGGAGGGGGGTCCGAAGGGTCTTTGTGGAAATATCAAAAATCTAAGGGACCCTACTGTAAAGTAAAATTTCCTATTGATCTAAAACCCTAATGAGGAAATGCCTAAAATAGAAGTTGGAGAGTTTTTCAAACCCTACAATATTGCTTTAGGGTTCAAGTTCAAAAACCCAAAGTATACAGCTTTACATTTTAAATTTTGAACAAAAGTGGTATTTGAATAGATTTTGTCCTTACTGAGGTAGATTTAATGTAATTTTGGACACAATTGCAAGTTTTCATGCAATGTCATGATGACTTGCATTCTTACATTTTGGCCCTAAGTAAACTTTGAAAGTTACTTTTATACTTCAATAATTTTGCATAAAAGGACCCATACTTTTGCATTAATCACATCTAGGTCCTTATTTCCACATAAACCCCCAAATTTCATAGAATTTAACATAACTATTATAATTTCTTTCCTATTGTGATACAAATTTGACACTTAGTGTCATATGTGGCAGAACCAACCTGAATTACACCGGCTCAAATACGCAAGTCCTCTCTCAAGGGCTCCAACGTACTTCAAACGGTGTAACCCCTTGGCTTGTCGGGTAGAGTCCCGATGAAACCACCTAACTTCCGGGATCGAATAAGGCTACCTCACACGAAGGTGAGTCCAGAGATACAGTTACCATCATATTTTACATCACAGGGAATTACATTACAAGAGCTTCCAAAAGTAGTACTAAGTTTCACACTTAGTAAAATTATTACAAACCGTTAAAATTAAGGTTCTTGGCAGCGGAAAACAAACGCGACGATTTACAACACGTCGTCAAGATGGATGTCATGCTAAGCCCGGGCACGACATCACTCGGTATCATCAGTGTTGGCCGGGGATGGATCCCCTTCCACGGACCAACCATCAGGTAAAGCATAGGGCCATGGCAGGGTAAGAGTAGGGCCTTCAGATACATTACCTGAAACAAAGTCATATTGCAAGGCTGAGTACTCTAATACTCAGCAAGGCTTACCCGGGATTAGGGTATACTTAGCCCATAACTAGACTCATGAAAGCTTGAAATGGTTCTGGGTTTAATTTCAACTGAAAAGCAATAAAGAGTATGATCTACTTTCAAGTTTTAGCTTTCAGATTCTAGTCTCATTAACCATTCTAGGTAAGCACCTAATCTAGACAAGCAAGATAGAGATTATCATCCATCAAGATTATTCCATCAATAGTTACACTTCTTACTCTATGTGGCAGAAGGAATAAGCAGTCTCAATCTCCGCAAGAAACGGACAATTCTAAATCGAATTTCAAACCTTGCAAGGTAAACCTAACACACACACTTGGAACATCCAAAGATTGTTCCGAAGCAACCGTTTCCCTCATATTCCGGGTTATGGATCAGGGCCACCACAAGCAACTGCAGGACCGTACGCACACCAATTGTGCAGGACATACGTCTTTAGCGCGACTACATGACCCCGTATTCCTGTCTGCTTTGTAGAACGCACTCCCACACGTTGGTGCGTGTGTACAATAGAAACCAAAATAATCTAGTGGTGGAGACATGTCCATTTGCTGGGCCAATCGGGTACTAGGCTTACCGCTTACCATATTTCACGGCATGTGGCTAGTACTTTCAAATGCTTAGCCACCACTACCACACACTGCGACCTTATCAACTTTTATCAACACAGACGGGGTAAACTTCCAGGTCACGATATTGCACATGACCCCATCCATGATCCTTATAGTGATTGCAGAATAGTAAATATTCAACTCCTATATCGCGCGAGTGGCAGGAAATCACCCGACTTCTACTGGTCCTATTAGCAGAGCATCTATGCGATAAGGACTTAGGTACAATACATTGGTTCCTAGGATTTATGCATCTAGGGTTTCATCTCAACTCTTAGACTTAATGCAAGATATAATATATAAGTATAGAATTGCATAATGTAGTAATCTGAAATACTGGGTTATGCACCGGGGCTTGCCTTTACTGGTGGGGCTGGAGTCAGGGATGTTAGTATTATTATCTTCCGAACTTGGTTCGGGGCTTCAGATAATCCCTTGGTGACATTCCCTTGGTCTTCAGAAACATTCTCTGCAGACTTCTGGGAGATCTTGTAGGTACCGTTTGCGGAAGTAGTCATATCTACATGCAATGCAACATTACATTCAAAGTGTGCACATAAAACTATCTTAATTCATGATAAAGTTGCAATCCAACACTCATTTAATATATTACTCATATAACAACCCAAAAAGATCTGAAACTAAACTTAGACAGAGCTTTAGGTGGACAACTAATTAAAATCGGCTACTTGTTGAAGGTTACAACAGAGCCGATTGGAAACAACTGGGGTTCAGTCGATAGAATCGATAAAGGAGGGAGCTGTCTACTTTGCCTTAGGAAATCGGCTTATTTCCGTTTGAAAGAGAAATTGGCAGGAGCGGTCTCCATGTATGATCCAAGGGGATTAGCCGATTTGGGTTCACCTAAGGTTAAGTCGGCTGATATAGAGAGGAACGTTGAAAGTACAGTACTCCAAGGATAGAATAAGGAAGGATCTTACCGATTGGATTATCAGCATGTTTCTAGTCTATCTAATTGGTTGGTGCATTGGTCTTGGCCTTAACCGATTCATGTGCATCAGGTCTAGTCGACTGAAGGTCTACTGGTGCTAGCCGATTGGTCAAAGCTGTATCGGCTGTGCATAACAGAGACGTGTCTACCGTGCTATCTTACTGATCTAGGGTTGTGTACTTTGGCCTGTGTAGTCGATGGATAGGTGCATCAACTTCCTAATTGATCGATGAAGGTATCGGTTATTTTAGCAGAGGGGTGTTTCCTAAAGCAGCTGTGTCTTAACTGATCTGTGTAAGTATCGGTGTACTTAACTGATCTCATGCGTATCAGCATAGTCGATCCATGCTTTAGCAAAACTAGTCGATTAGTGAATATCAGCTGAGCCGATTTGCGTACGTGTACTAGTCGATCGGTGACTTGGCCTACTAGCTGATTTAGTGCATCGGCACATTAGCCGATTTACACATTGGGTAGAACTAGTTGAGTGATGCATCGGCATAGCTAGTTGATTAGTGCGAGTAACTAGCCGATGGTGCATTGGTAGACTAGTTGAACTATGTATCCGTACGGTCTGTGTCTCGGCGTATTCAGCCAATTGGTGGGTCAGCTGTGTAGTCGGTTTTCATCCTTAATGTTCTCCTATATCTATTGGGGCATATCAACCGTGTAGCTGATTGTCCTATCCTGTAATAACTATGCCTAACTAAGATGTGCTTAAGTGTTATCCTAGGTAACTAGGTGTGGTTGCATCAGCTTGATTACGTCAGTACAACAATCGATTGACGTACAGCCGATGGGGTCATCTAAACCGAACTCGCTACAAGAACCAGGTGGGATAGAACACTAATATCGGACTAGACTACTGGGACCACAAGTGCGGGACTAGATTAAAGAGGATATGGCTGATGGGCTGGTGCCGATAGACGTATAGCTGAGAGGGCGTGTGTGGCCAAAAATTTCAGCCGATAAATCGGCCGATAGGAGTGCGCTGATAGAGAGGGGTAACTAAACATTATACACGTCTATCACAAACATATGAGCTAAGACTATTAAACTTATCAATAATGCCAAATGACAAACATACTATGTATCAAACATATTATTCACTCTTCTACTGGGCAGTCATTTATCGAGTTTATACTAACTTAACTAGCTACACTAAAAACCTGTTTACTATGTAAAATAACTAGGGTTAGTTTTATTGTGTCTTCCTAACTAGGGTTTATAACTAATAACCGCTAATCTATAGCCAAAGCCGGGTATTAAAAGTTATTATGCTATACCATCTTAAATTAGTTTCCCAAAAATATTTTCATCCTTTTACATGAATAGAATCTAGCACAAATTAATTAACCTTAGAATTAAGTCATAAATTCATAATTTAAATTAGTAAGTATTACCGACTCTGAAGATTTTTATCTTGGATTATATTCCATTAGCAAAAATTACTGTAAAAGATTTAACCATAGATTCTAACAGGATCATTCTAGAATAAATATTAGAGATTCAAGCAACGTATCACAAAGGTGTTTAAAATCCTTAGCTAGGCATCAGCACTAGATCTACAATCTTTACACAATTATCTATTTGAGACACACCTCCTATGATTTAAATTTTAGCTACAACACATGCATATAACATAAGATACAAATAAAACACTCATTTCCTAATATTTAACCTAGACCACAATTCAAAGACTTTCAGTTCAAGATCACAATATAAAACTTGTAGATTTTGACCTAAGGATTCAAACAAAACTAATTTTGTATTTTTATGAATTTCTTACGAATTTCTATGGAATTTAGAAGTTCACTGAGTTGAAATAAAGAAGGCTCTGGAAATTTTATAGAGAACACCCTAGAACCTTCTAAATCGAAGCAATTAAGACCCTGGTCGGGGAAAACAGAGGACAGGAAGAAGACGATGGTGTTCCGGCGAAAGGGTCGCTGGCGCTAGGAAGATTCAGTGGGTCATGGCGAACCTTGGGGTAGCCTTGGTTGTGAAGGAGAACGGGCGGAAAGTGAATTCCCGCGGCGAGTAGGATCGGCGGTGAGAAGTGCTCGACGGTGGCGAGGTTCCGGTACGGGAAGGACGGCAAGGTGGGACTGGAGAGGTTCATCGGGTGATGAAGAAGCTTGCCGGGGGGGGGGGTTGTAGTGGGCGGAGAATGGCCGGAGGGGTAGTCCCCGCGGTGACCCGTGGTGACAACGGTTGGCTTTGCCACGGCGGCGATGTTTCGGTGAAGGGGTTCGAAGAGGCTCGATGAGGGGGGTCCAGGAGCTTTCTCGAGGTGTGTTGTGGTCTTGCTTGAATGATCGGCGAGGGGTAGGAGCTGCTGGACATCGTGAACCCATGGGAGAAGACGATGGAGCCGGATTGGTTCGCTATGCCGACTCCTCCGCGAACCTCAGGGTCCTTCTGCTCACGGGCTGAGCCTCCTCTGCCCATGCACGTGTGCTGCTAAAGCACGGCCGGCATGCTTGCGCAGCCCCACGCGAGGCCGCCGCGCCTGGCCGCAGCCCCTGTGCGCTACTCCCGCTCTGCTCGCGCACCACTGGCTCCCAGCCTGCTCGCGCGTGGTCTGTTTCCTCGTATGCGCACGCGCCTGCGGAATCGAGTCGAGCCAGCCACCGGTCCTGCACCATGCGTCGGACCTGCGCCGCGCCATACCCGCCCCCTCTGCCTCCGCGAGGGCCGAGGCCCGCCCGCACCGGGGCCGCGCCCTCCGCGGCCCGCGCCGGGCCACCTCCAGTGCTTGACCTCACCGCCAACCCAAGCCCATAGGGGAGGAGATCCTGGCGCCGCCGCTGCTCGCCCACGGGGAAGGAAGCCTCTAGTGCCGTTGCCGCTTGCCCGCGAGGGAGGAGGCCCTGGGCGCTGCCGCCGCTCGCTCGGGGGGAGGAGGCCCCGAACGTCACCGCCTCCGCCCAAGCTCGGCGCACCCGACCGCCTCGCTCCACGCCGCCGGGTCCTTGCGCAGGAGCTCGGTGCCGCCCGTCCCGTGCTGCTCGGCCACCCCTTACCCTAGGCTCCGCTCCAGCACCGCGAGCCCCGAGCTCCACTCCAGCGCCGCCAGCCCCAGGCTCCGCTCCAGCGCCGCCAGCCCTGTGCCCGCACACGCACGCCTGCGCACCCCGCCCTGCATGCCGTCGCCGGTGCTACGCCCGGTCGGCCACCTCGCAGGCTCAGCGCCGGGCCACCTCCAGGTCCTTCACGCGCGGGGCCTCGCTGCCCCCGTGCGGGACCATGCCGAGCCGCCGCGCCGCGGCTCCTCCCGCGCACGCACGCCTGCGCGCCGTCGCCGGTCGCGGCCCGGGCTCGCCCGCCCTGCACGCCGCAGATCCTGCGCCGCCTGAAGCCGGCAGAGGGAGGGAGGCAGGGAGGAAACCCCCAGATAGGGGCGCCGTCGGTGGGGCAAAAAAGACGCCGGAGAGATGAAGAACAGAGAGGAAGGAGAAATAGGATTTCCCAAGGACTTATGCATAAATTTAGAAAATGCAAGGACCTCTTGGTAAAATAAAATTTCTCATTAATCTAAAACCCTAATGAGGAACTGCCCAAAATGAAAGTTGGAGAGTTTTTCAAACTCTACAACATTGCTTTAGGGCTCAAGTTCAAAAACCCAAAGCTTATTTCTTTACATGTTAAATTTTGAATAAAGGTTGGATTTGAATTACTTTTGTCCTAAAGAGTGTAATTTCATCATATTTAGGACCTAAATGCAAGCATTTATGACATGTCATGATGACGGGATAGACACATCATAATGATTGGATAGACATGTCATGATGACTTGCACCTTTTTACACTTTAACCCTGAGTAACTTTGAAAGTTACTTTTGTAATTCAACTACTTGCATAAAAGGACTTGTACTTTTGTAAAATTACATAAACACCCTTATTTTCACAACTTTACTCAAATTTTTACGCAATTTAGCATAAATACAGTTTTGTTTTTACAAGGGGTAAAGTGAGAAAAATATGTTTGCAAAACTATCCTTCACTTATTTTGAAATTACTTTTCATCTAATACATTTTGCAAAAACAACCCTAATTTTTTTGTAATTATAAAAATACCCCTTTTACTTGTATTTAAGTTTTTAAAAGCTTCACATAAACACACACAAGCTTTACACTAACAAGCACATACTTCACACAATAATGTGCCTAGTTTACAAATACTTGAACTGTCACATCACACTCTTTCTATGTTTTGATTCTACCTCCCATTCTTACCCAATTAACACTAAAGGGCCCATATTTTTCAAAATTACATAAATACCCTTTTTTCCCTTTGCACTTAAATTTGAGCCTACATACACAATAGCAAACATACACACTTTCACACTAAAATCTAGGGTTTATAATTCTAAATACCTGAATGTTACAGCCTTCCCCCTAAAAAGAATCTCATCCCGAGATTCTGAAGCAGAATGGAATCGGATGATTAGATTTGGGAATTGGCCTGAAGGAAATTTGGGAAATTTCATTGAAGATAAGATTCAGTTTCCCAAGTTACCTTTTCTTCGGTGTGATGATCCCATAAGATCTTATACATCTTAATTTTCTTTCTTCTGGTGACTCTTTCCTTAGCGTCCAGGATTTGGATAGGTTGTTCGGTGTAAGATAGATCAGGTTCAATCTCAATGGCTCGTGCTTCCACGATCTCAGTAGGTACTTTGATACATTTCTTGAGTTGAGAGATAGGAAGACATCGTGAATGGCAGCTAACTGAGATGGAAGACGAATTCTGTAAGCCACTGGGCCACAGACTTCAAGGATTTCAAAGGGTCCGACATATCGGGTTCCAACTTCACTTTTATGCCGAATCGCTGAACACCTTTGGTAGTAGACACTTGGAGATAAACAAAATCTCCTACTTGAAATTGCAGAGGTTTTCTCCTTTGATCCGCATAGCTTTTCTGTCTGGATTGGGCTGCTTTAAGATTGGCTTGAATAGCCTTGACCTTATTTTCGGCTTTGACAACTAGGTCTGGTCCAAAGATTTTGCGTTCGCCGGTCTCAGACCAACTTAAAGGAGTTCGACATCTTCAACCGTATAACGCTTCAAAGGGAGCCATTTGAAGACTAGACTGATAGCTATTGTTGTAAGAAAACTAGGCCAAGGCGAGATACTTGTCCCAACTTGCACCATAGTGAATAATACAAGCTCAGAGCATGTCTTCAAGAATTTGGTTGACTCGCTCAGTCTGTCCATCAGTCTAGGGATGATACACAGAGCTTCGAATTAGTTTGGTTCCAAGAGCATACTGTAGTTGTTCCCAGAAGCAGACAATAAATTGTGCCCCTCGATCAGAAATGATGGTTTTTGGGACACCATGCAAACGAACAATTTGATCAAGATAGACTTCGTTATACTTCTTGGCAGAATAAGTGGTATGCACCGGAAGAAAATGAGCAGTTTTGGTAAGTCTATCATGATCACCCATATGGAGTCATGTTTTTGGGATGTGTTGGAAAGACCCACTATAAAATCCATACTAATGTCTTCCCACTTCCACGATGGAATGGGTAGTGGTCGGAGTGTACCAGATACTCTTAGATGACTGGCTTTGACTCTCTGGCACGTATCATATTCAGATACATATTTAGCAATTTCTCTTTTCATTCTGGTCCACCAAAAATTTTGTCGAAGATCTTGGTACATTTTAGTACTACCAGGATGAATAGAGAATTTGGATAGATGTGCTTCATCAAGGATTTGTTTACGAAGTTGATGATCTTTAGGTACAACAATACGATTGTTGAACCATAGAACTCCTTGATGATCGGTGTGGAAACACTTATATTTTGCTTCTCCTTGAGATAGTTTAAACTTGATAATTTTGATACCTTCATCATGTAATTGCGACATGATGATTTTATCTTGAAGGGTAGACTCAATAGATAATAAATTCAGACTACCTTGAGGAATGATCTCCAGATTGAGTTTCCTCATCTGATTGCAGAGAGTTTCATTGAAGGTTTCTATGAATGAGTAATGACAATGTGCCTTGCAGCTAAGTGCATCCGTAACTACATTGGCCTTACCAGGATGGTAGTGTACCTCAAGATCGTAGTCTTTGATCAGTTCTAACCAACGCCTTTGCCTCATATTAAGGTTAGCTTGAGTAAAGATATATTTGATGCTCTTATGGTCAGTGTAAATGTTACACTTGGCGCCCATAAGATGATGTCTCCAAATCTTGAGAGCGTGAATAACCGCTGCCAATTCAAGATCATGGGTTGGATAGTTTTGTTCATGATTCCGGAGGGCTCGGGATGCATAAGCAATGATCCGGTTGTTTTGCGTAAGAACGCAACCAAGTCCAGTTCCAGAAGCATCGCAATAGACATCGAAAGGCTGGGTATTATCTGGCTAAGCTAGCACTGGAGCAGTTGTTAAAAGTTTTCTCAAGGTGTGAAACGCTTTTTCACACTTATCATCCCAACGGAATTTAATCTCTTTCTTAAGTAGTTCAGTCATAGGTTTGGCTATTTTGGAGAAGTTTTGAATGAATCCGCGATAGTATCCTGCCAATCCAAGGAAACTTCGGATTTGATGGACTGAAGTTGGAGGTTCCCAATCCATAACCTCCTGAACTTTGGTTGGATCAACCGATATGCCTCTACTGGAGATAGTATGTCCCAAGAATTTCACACTATCTAGCCAAAATTCACATTTTGAGAATTTGGCGTAAAGGCGATGATCACATAACCGTTGAAGAATGGCACGTATGTGATTAGCATGATCTTCTTTAGTCTTAGAATATATCAGAATATCATCGATGAAAACCATGACGAATTTGTCGAGTTCTGGCATAAAGACTGAATTCATGAGATACATGAAATATGCCCGTGCATTAGTAAGTCCACAAGACATAACTAGATATTCATACAATCCATATCTGGTTGAGAAAGCTGTTTTTGGAATATCGCTAGGTTTAATTTTGATCTGATGATAACCAGAGCGTAAGTCAATCTTGGAAAAGACCTTAGCTCCAGTGACTTGATCGAACAAGATATCAATGTGGGGAAGAGGATACTTATTTTTGATAGTGACCGCATTGAGTGGATGATAATCGACACATAGCCTTAAGCTATTGTCCTTTTTCTTTACAAAGAGAGCAGGACAACCCCAAGGTGAAGCACTTGGGCGTATGAAACCTTTATCAAGAAGATCTTGGAGTTGGATTTTTAGCTCGGCCAATTCATTTGGAGGCATACGATATGGCCTCTTTGAAATAGGAGCGGTGCCAGGTTGAAGTTCAATAATGAACTCGATGTCTCTGTCTGGTGGCATTCTAGGTAAGTCGTCCGGAAAGACATCGGGATACTCACAGACTACAGGAATATCTTTTACTTTAATATCTGTGATAGCATAGGCACAAGAGTGAAGATACTCTTGCTGAGGTAGATAGATGGTGGTGGCTCCTTGATATTGTGAGTCAATCTCGATAACTCAGGAAGAGATATCTAGCAGTACTCTATGTTCTATCATCCAATTTGTCCCAAGTATGACATCAATACCCTCTAGGTTTAACAGTACCAAATCAGTTTTGATTAGTTTACTACCTAACTGAATTGGCACACTTTTAACCATTTGGTTAGAGGTAATCTCTCCTCCAGGGGTAGAAATCATATATGACCCCTTGGTAGGACAAAGATCAAGTCCGATTTGGGTACCACAGTTGTTACTAATGAAACTATGAGTTGCTCCTGAATCAAATAATGTAACAACTGGTTTGTGATAAATAGAGAATGTACCCGACATGACGGGAGCTCCATCCGGAAGTTCTGCAAGGGTGGTGAAGTTAACTCGCCCTTGCCGGACTAGCATCATCGACCTCTATCCCTTGTTCCGGTTACTCTGATTGGAACTTTGCCCTTGATTAGGTTTCCTAGGTCGCGGACAATCTCTGATGAAGTGATCCGCACTCCCGCAATTGAAACAGCGATAAGTGCCGCTTCTCTGTTGGACTTGTTAAACATTTGGCCGTGGGCCAGATTGTTGGGGTTGTTGAAGAGGTACGGGAGCTCTATACCCTCCTTGCTGTTGAGGCGGCCTGAAAACTAATCTGCCAAATGGAGCATTCCGCTGTGGCGCTCTAGGCGGTGCATTTTGGACAAATTGATACTGCAAGGGTTGAACGCCCGCGGGTCCAGTGTAAATCCTTCGCTTCTTTTCGGCACGGTGTGCCGTGATGCAATCCTCCTGGGTCAGGGCCATGTTAACCAGCTCACTAAAGGTATTTGCCTTCACAAGGTTCAGACGTTCTTTGAGCTTAGTGCTCAAGCCCCGATAGAAACGATCTTGCTTCTTGGTGTCACTGTCAGCGTGATAACCCGCGTACTAGCATAGGTGATTAAAAGCCTATGCATATTGTAGTACGGTGCGGGTGCCTTGAGTGAGTGCCAAGAATTCATTCAATTTCCGCTCCATCAGTCCTTCGGGTATATGATGTGCTCTGAAAGCATTCCGAAATTCTTCCCAGGAGATAACATGGCCATCAGGTTGCATGGCACAATAGTTATCCCACCAGATACGGGCAGCACCACGTAGTTGTTGGGCAGCGAAGTGAGCTTTATTAGAGTCCGCACATGGAATCATAAGAAGAACAAACTTAGATTCAATGGTGCGAAGCCAAGCATCGGCATCAAGGGGCTCCTCAACTTTGCTGAATAGCGGGGGCTGAGTACTGAAGAAATCTTGGTAGTTTGCCACCTGAGGATCATCACGACCCCCTCGTGATTGTTGGCGTTGTTGGTTCTGCTGTGCCTGTACCAGCAGATTAAGAAGTTCGGTCTGCCGGGCCATAACCTCGGCTAGATTTGGAGGTGGTGGTGGCGGTTGTTGGGAACCGCTGGCCTGATCTGCCCGGAAACCTTCCGGGGTTCCGCGCGTGGCTCCAACCATCTGAAACAAAGGAGATATCCATTATTAACCACATAGCCTTACTCCCAATTTTAGAAGATATACCACTACTCAGATATGTAATTCACATACTCCATTCAACCAACTCATTTTAGATGCAAAGATATTGATCAAGATAACAGAACACGAAGCTTAGATTACATCGCAGATACTGGTGGTTCTTAATATCTTACATCAGGGTGGTTCGACTGCCACGGTTAAACTACATGTACACATGCCCATATACTACAACAAGTGGCTCTAAGTCTAGGTAATCTACTCACGACCTATATCACACCACTATTTACAACTAAGATATCGACGATTTGGATAAACTAAAAATCGTCAAGGTTGCCCATAGAGGACTGGCTGCTGAAGGAAGAATGATCTGGCTGAGGATTGGGTTCTGGATCTCCATGCTCGGAGTGGAGATCGGAAACTCCCTCAATTTCCTCCGGGTCTTCTTCTCCACCTTCAGGGGCTACAGGTACAGCAGGAGGTATTAGCTGCTCCTGGAGTTCGTCAATGTGAGCATGGGCATCATCGACCTCAAGGATAAGGTCGTGAATTTGCTCCTGGAGGAACTCAATGATCGTGTTGCGCTGAGTGATGATTGCATCACTCTCATTGATCTGATCCTCCCGATGAAGAATAGCCTCCTCCCTTGCTGTGATAATCTCCTCCTCCTCCGTGACCAAGGCTTGAAGCTCCACTATCTGGGTGACTTGCCGATCAGCATTCCGGCAATGACCTTGAGCTATACCAGTTAACTGACCCATGCTACGACGCAGCAAAATCTGATAATGGTGCTGAACATTCATAAACCGGATGATGCCACGGATCGTTTCTTCAGCTGAATCTCCCAACAAGTGACCATAATGAGCTATCCGAAAATTCCACTCGGGATCACTAGAATCTATTGTAGGGAATAGGCCCATCGGATACCGTGCAACCTCCATTGGATGCTGGTTGCAGAAGATATGAATGGCTTCCAGAGCTGCAGCCTCGATGGTTTCAACTAGACAGTAGCCCACCACATCAATCTCGATGGGCTGCCACTAGGAACGGAAAGGATGTTGAGGAATCGTCATCCTAACTCGGCATCGAGGAACACCTTCTTCTCGATACTCCACTCCGTTGTATTGTGGAGGCTTAGTGTAGAAGAACAAACTTAATGATTCCCATAGAAGATGGGGAAAACCCTCCCAGTGCAAGGCATTAGTATGAAGATGCCCTGCATGATCCCAAGAGACGTTCGAAAGAGCGGCCATCTGCAACAAGAATGCAAATGGTGAGATATATTTACCCTGCTGACAACTCACAAGGTAAATGGAACGAGACAATCGATTTTGATAACAGCAGATACTGGAAATCAGATGGATACTTAAGGTACTCAACTAAAGCTACCACAAAAATCCTATTGACCCACACTAGAGATAAACAACATGCTATACGTCCTTAAAAGAACAATACATACATTGCACCTACTTATTTTATGATGGATTATGCATGCACATATTATTCGACCTCTCAACCAAAACAACTGTCGAATATCTTCAGACTTACATGGTTAGTTTCGGTGGCATAACACATACGTCTCTCACTAATATCTAGTCGATAAGTCCTATCCATCTTAACCTCTTAATCGAGGTTATTGTACCTGCAAAAGACCACAGTATATATCCAATGAACCTTTCATGCCAGCATGTCATGAAAGCGTTCCCAATCATTACTGTTCACTATAGAAACAACATCTGTACCATTACTGCCACACAGACGACGTTAACATACGTTATCGAGACAACATATTCACGGGGGTACCGCAAAATGCGGGGATATGAACAGCGATCGCCATACCGTGCGCTAAACCATATACTCCCAATATAATCAACCTAAGTTGATATATTGGCAGCATCTCAAGTAGGCCACTGCTTGAGAAACAGCGTTCGGTTCACATCACCGACGGGAAGGCCAACTCCCCAGTTAACTGAGGATCCTTACCTTCTTACCTCATCGTCGAAGGCCTCGTTACAAATGTAAAGTTGGATTATGCATAAATTTAAGTTTTGACAGAAAAGTAATGCTGGGAGTAAAGAGTTATATATATACTATGGCCACCTCTAATTCTCTTAATAAACATCACCCTAGGGCTTTACGTACTAAGCACAGTCCTTAACGAAACCAACATAGCTTTACCAAATACTTTTGTTGGTCAAATTTTATACTAAAAACATTTCTAAGGTCAATCATATCTCCAGGGTACACTTGTTAGCTCTGATAACAGCTGTGGCAGAACCAACCTGAATTATACCGGCTCAAGTACGCAAGTCCTCTTTTAAGGGCTTCAACATACTTCAAACAGTGTAATACCTTGGCCTATCGGGTAACGTCCCGATAAACCACCGAATGCAGGATCAAACAAGGTACCTCGCACGAAGGCGAGTCCAAAGATACAATCACCGTCATATTTTACATCACAGGCATTTATATTTCATGAGTTGTCAAAAGTAATATCAGTTTCAACTGATAGGATTTATTACAAACCGGTTCAAGTTTTCAAGTTTACAGCAGCGGAATTTAAACCACAACCACTGTACATGTCGCCGGTACGGATATCATGCTAAGCCCTGGCATGATATCACTCGGTAGGATCAGTGTTGGCTGGGGACGGGTCCCACTCCACGGACCAACCATCGGGCAGAGTGTAAGGCCATGGCATAGGCAAAGCAGAGTCCTCAGGGGGATTACCTGAATAAAAAGTCACATTGCAAGACTGAGTATTCTAATACTCAGCAAGGCTTACCCGTTTCATGGTATACTTTTGTCATGTAACTAGATTTATGAAGGTTTTAATGGTTGTGGGTAAAGTTTTCAGCTGAAAAGCAACAAAGAGTAGATCCTTAATTTCAATTTTAGCTTTCAAGTTCTATGTGATCATTTATTCTAGGTAAGCACCTATAACTACTCAAGCATGGTAGAATCTTTAGGCAAACATCATTTTTTATAACCATAAAGTTGCTCTTGTTACTCTATGTGGCAAAGGGAGCAAGCAGTCTCAATCTCCGCGAGAAACGGACGATTCCTGAATCAAATTTCAGCCTTGCAAGGGTAAACCTAACTCACACGCTTGGAATATCCAGAGATTATTCTGAAGCAACCGTTTGCCTTTCATTCCGATTCGTGGATCAGATCCACCACAAGCGACTGCAGGACCATATGCACATCCAATGTGCAGGACGTACATCTGTAGTGCGACTACATGATCGTACTCCTGGTTGTCCTGCAACACGTATTCCCACACGTCGAATCGAGTAACCGGAAAAACCAAATACAAGTGGTGGGAGGTATGTCCACTCCTCAGGCCGATTGGTTACTAGGCTTACCGCTTACCATATTTCACGGCATGTAGCTAGTACTTTCAAACGCTTAACCACCGCTACCACACATTGCGACCTTAGCTAAATTTACCAACACAGATGGGGCACCATCTCCTCCATGATATCTCACACAAATCCCGTCCGTCATCCTTATAGTGATTACAGGAATGTAAACATTGCAATTCCTATATCGCGCGAGTGACAGGAAATCACCCGACTTCTACCAGTCCTATTAGTGTAGCAGCTATTCGAACTCAAGTTCTAGTATTCAGTACATTGGTTCCTAGGAAAATGCAACTAGAGTTTCCCATACAACTCCTAAGAACTTAATGCATAGATAGGTATAAATAAATATAGATTGCAGTGTAAATAAAGTAGTAGGTTATGTCCGGGGCTTGCCTTCTTGAGTGGGGTTGGGGGCAGGAGTGTCAAAGTTTTCCGAACTTTGGTTCGAAGCTTCAATTAGACTTCCGACGACATTCCCGGGGTCTTGAAAAATTTCCACTTCTTGTTCCGGGATCAGTTCGTAGTCTCCGTCGGCAAGAGTAGTTGAGTCTATATGATATGCAAAGATATAGCTTAAGGAATGCATACATTTTCATTTTATTTCACAATAAAGTTGCAATCCAATGAAAACAAAGTTTATTTATCACATATATCATTTACTCTTTTACTGGACAGTCATTTATCAGGTATAAACTAACTTAGTTAGCTTCTTTAGACAACATTTTTTTTACAAAAATTAAGTCACAAGGATAAATAACAATAGCACTTAACATATTAAGTAGTATTTATAACTGTACATACACACAAGATTTGGTTCTAGATTTTTGTGCATAGGTTATACTACTCAAGAGCAATACTTCAAAATATTTTCAAAATTTTTAAGCATCTAGATCTGCAGATATTAAATACACAAGATTAAATAGGTATTATCATGATTAAACTCATTCATTATAAAAATACTATACAACAGTAGGTCAATTATTTTTCCTAAGAACTACATGTCAAAGCAAAACTAACTCAATTGGTTTTACATTTTTACCATATTTCTATTATTTACTAAGCATTTTCATAGCTTACAACTACCTAAACATAATATTTAAATTAGAGTATAAACTACTTAGAAATTGAAAGTCAACCTATAAAGAAAGTTGTAGATCTTAGAATATGGAATCCAACAAATTTTAGGTTGCATTTTTATGATTTTTCCTTGAATTGCTATGGAATTTCAAAGTCTGCAGCAAAAATAATACACGGGGGTCCCTATAGCACTATTCATATGAGTCATATGCTTTGCAGACAGCCCCCTGGGCTTTTGTATCTTTCAACCCGAGGCCCTTGGCCGTGGTCAGAGAGGGGGCGCGAGTTTGACCGGCCAAATCCGGCTATGGCGATCGCCGGCGGCGAGGGTGGAGGGGTGGGGAAGCATCACTGAATCCTTGCGCACCTGTAGATGCTCGGGATCGGGGTGGGATGGCCTATAGCGGCGGCGCGACGGGAGCAGGCGGCCGGCGAAGGAGGACGGCGACTGGCGGAGGAGGACAGCAACTGATGAGGACATCAACTACAACACGAGTACGTCTACGCCAGCAGCACCTTTTCCGGCGACACCAGATGCTCCTCCACCCCAGGCGCCACCTCCTTTTGGGCCAATCACTCGGGCCCGTGCAAGAGAACTAAACTTCGTCATGCTACTGAAGAACGAAGGCCCAGAAGAATAGATGCTGGCCCAACTGAGGCCTTTGCGTGGGCGCCTAGGGCTGACCACCACTAGGGGCTGCGCCCCCTTCCTGGCCGCCCTTTCCTAGGGTTGCGCCCCTCTCTTCCTCTATTTAGATAGAGTCATCATTGTTTTCCAGACTTGAGTTTTGTTTTACATCTAGCTTTAGCTACTCTCGAACACGCGCAAATACGCGCTGTCCTCGTGAGATTCAGAACTCCACCTTCGAGTGATATTGTGATTGCTCGCATCTTTTTCTTGTTCGTTCTTCGATTGCGTGCAGGAAACGATCTTCGTGATCAGGCTGATCTTGCATCAACAAGGTCGGTAACCACAGGAAGTTGGTTCAGCGATTGCATTGGCGCTTCGGGCTCACTCGTCGTAGTCGGATCGTGAGGGTCATCTTCCACCAGATCGAAATTAACTCCACTCACCGAAAGATCGGGCACTCCGACTCTATCAGCAACGGCGGCGCTCCGGCGGTCGTGAGCGGCGAGGAAGGGGTCGGGGAGCTTCAGGGTGGTGTGGGGAAGCCAGTGGTAGAGTCAATTGGAGTCGAGGAGGGTCGGGAAGGGGTGCTCCACGGTGAGCAGGAGGCGGCGGCGGGCGGCGGTCATCGGCAATGGTGCTCCGGCCGAAATTCGACGGCGTTTAGGGGCTTGTGAGCACGAGCAGGGGTGGAGGAAGCTTGCTAGGGGTTCGATGGGGGCAATGGGTGGTTGAGGGTGGCTGTCCATGGCGGCCCGTAGTTCACTGGAAGGGAGGAGCGGGCGGCGGTGGTGATCGGGGTCTGGTGTTGGGGACACGGCAGAAGAACCAGGGGAATGGGTTGCAGGGGCTCTTGTAGTGCTAATGCTCGCGAAAGATAAGACCCTGGGGTTCTGCAGCGAGCTCTCCACGGCGGCGACAAGGTGGTGACCGGCGGAGGCTCGGGTGGTCGTGGCGCGCGCGAAATAGGACAGCAGGGGAGGGCTAGGGCGGCGGCCAACGTCCAGGCGACGCGTGGGGAGGGCGGCAACAGGAGGTGGAGCGGCAGCGGCCTGCACAGCGGCGGCGGCGAGGTGCTCTACACCGGCGGCAGTGAGCGGCAGGGGAGCAGAGGGGTGCCAGAGGAAGAAGAAAGGAGGGGGGTCCGAAGGGACTTTGTGGAAATATCAAAAATCTGAGGGACCCTACTGTAAAGTAAAATTTCCTATTGATCTAAAACCCTAATGAGGAAATGCCCAAAATAGAAGTTTGAGAGTTTTTCAAACCCTACAACATTGCTTTAGGGTTCAAATTCAAAAACCCAAAGTATACAGCTTTACGTTTTAAATTTTGAACAAAAATGGTATTTGAATAGATTTTGTCCTTACTGAGGTAGATTTCATGTAATTTTGGACACAACTGCATGTTTTCGTGCAATGTCATGATGACTTGCATTCTTACATTTTGGCCCTAAGTAAACTTTGAAAGTTACTTTTATACTTCAATAATTTTGCATAAAAAGACCCATACTTTGCATTAATCACATCTAGGTCCTTATTTCCACATAAACCCCCAAATTTCATAGAATTTAACATAACTATTATAATTTCTTTCCTATTGTGATACAAATTTGACACTTAGTGTCACACTCTTTCTATGTTTTGATTCTACCTCCCATTCTTACCCAATTAAGACTAAAGGGCCCACATTTTTCAAAATTACATAAATACCCTTTTTTCCCTTTGCACTTAAATTTGAGCCTACATACACAATAGCAAACATACACACTTTTACACTAAAATCTAGGGTTTATAATTCTAAATACCTGAATGTTACACTCCTCTTCAAAGTCCTCCCATTTGCGTGGTGGTTGAGTTTGCTCATGCTGGGGCGTCACAGGTCCCAAACATCGAAACACCAAGACCCCTTCTGCATCACGCTTCTAAGATCTGCACTCTGGGCAATCCTCGACAGTAGGCAATTGGCTCATATCAGAGTCCCAGCAATATTTGAAGAACGGACAATGCCAATGATCACGCGTATCTCCCCGCTTCTTCAAACTTTTCCCAGTACGGCGCTCATACTCTTGACCCTCCGATTTACACTGGAGACTTTGCTGGTACTGGTATTCATACTTTTTGAGGAGATCGGAAGAAGCCGGCCGCTGATTCCTGACGTGCCTTACTTGCTCTTCCGTGATGTATCCCTTTTCCCCCTTTTGGGGCCGATCGCAGGGATCGGCCTCTTCATTCCTTGCATAGCGACATGGCGCAGGCCCTGCCATATTGATGCCAAATGCGAAATCCAATTGTTGTCTCACAGATCAGTCACAACCCTCTACCATATTCATGCTTGGGAAAGGCTGGGTGTCTACCTTCATGGCATACTAACCTAAGATCAATCAGCCTTGTTCAATAGTCGATTGGATCTATCAATGGAGTTCTTTGTAGTTGCTGGTGTTGTGGATGAAAGAATGATGCCATTTGCAGTATGACCTCCCTTGCAGCTCTTGTGCTGTAGGAAACTTACAGCCTTTAGGTAACTTCAACTACTTTTTCTTCAGTAACAGATCAAATATCTGCTCAACCTTGCTCACATCGAAGTCAAACCCTTTTGCGGGTCCTTACTGCTTCACCCACATACAGGACACGGGATTTGCCCCCTGAGTCCACTCTGCAACTGCTACTTCTTGATCATCCCCAGAATCTTCAGCGTCTTCTGCGTTGATCAATAACACCTGACACTTGAACCTATCCTGGTACAGTTCTAGGTGGAGCTACTCATATGATGTCAACTTTTGCACTAAGTGCGCCAAAGAATTAAACTCCAATTGAAAAATCAAATCCTTGATCGGCTTTACCAGTCCTAAGGATGCCAACTCGACCGCCTCCTTTTCTGAAATTCGAGTCAAATAGCATCGATTCTTGACTTCCCTGAAGCGCTGGATATACTATGCCACGGTTTCCCCTCGCTTCTGCCGGACTTGCGCCAGATCAGCAATCCCAGCCTCCGCAGCTTCCGAGTGGTATTGTATGTGGAACTGCTTCTCCAGCTGCTTCCATGTACGGATCGAGTCAGGACCCAACAAAGTGTACCATCCGAAGGCTGTCCCTGTAAGAGACTGCGAGAAGAACCTTACTCGCAGAGGATTTGATACTGAGATCATCCCCAATTGCGGCAAGTATCGGCTCACATGCTCAATAGAGCTAGACCCTTCCGACCCACGGAACTTGGTGAACTCAGGGAGCCGATACTTGGGAGGCAGGGGAATCAAGTCATATTCGCTTCGATACAGCTTAGTATAGCTGATCGCTCGCCTTTTCGGTAAAATACCAAATTGATCCATCAAGATAGTACTAATATGATCCATGGTTTGAACTCCTGGGGCTGAGTGCGTGCTGTCATGACTCGGCCTAGTGGCATATTTGGCTAGCGACGCTTGCTTATCGGCATCTATTCTAGAAACTCCTTCACTTGCCCGCTGCGCTGAATATACCGGGTTGTTGCTGTCCGGTATATATGCACACATGTACCCATGTGGAATTTCCTTAGGCGGCTCACTGAAGAATTAATGATCCGTAGGGTCACCTCCCATCTTGTAGACGACGTATGCCAGTGGACCTTGCGATTCTGGAGCTGCGAATGTATAGGGCAGTGGTGGCCTGGCCTGGAATGGCAATTCCCCTTTGTGACTCCCCAGGGCAGGTTCCGATGGAGAGTACTGTTTCTTCATGATCTCTTGGACCACGCGCAGTGCGACACGCTCAAAAGCATTCACCAAGCTCTCGGAGTGCCGATGCAGTGAGTGGGCCACCATATAGTTCACCTCCTGGCGTAGAGCTCTGGTATGATCCTCTAAAGGGGTGGATAAGTCCACGTCATCAAGAGCACCTTCAGGTGAGAACCCCTTCCACCTAACGCCGTGGTGGCGGGTTTTCTCAAAAGAGCTGATAAGATCGACTTCGAAAAGAGCCTTGATCTCATCGTACTTCTGCTTGTGCTCAGCAGGCAGCTCCTCTTACGTGATTGGATCCTCCCTTGACATCCCAACGGCGGAAGTTGATGTAGTCGATGAAGATGGTCCCACCGGGCGTGCCAGAATGTGTTGTCAGTCAAAACCCACCAGCGAGCAGCGATAGGAAACACGAGGAGCCAGGAGACTCCCGGGACTGCTGGTGGGCCCCGGTCCCTCGGTCAACGGCCTAGGATCCGGCACACGACCTGGCGTCTGGGTTGCTAGGCGTGCCACCTGACCTTGTACCTGATCAGGAAGGTGTAGAAGTAATTTCAGTTACTTTCCTGCATGCACAGACACGTTCAAACATTAGTCCGAGCCACGATCGGCTCATTGGGTGATCCCCGATATCGGCTGTAAAGAGCCAATTGTCTTCCAGTAGCAGATTGGATCTAAGTATTTAAACAAAGCGCGTATATCTGATACTAATGAAAACTTGCTCTGTAATCAATAAGCTAATTCAATCTATGATGGTTAAAGCTTTCACCACATAATCGGAACATCCTACACGTAGCTAAGCCTAACAGATACGAAAGATAACAGAATAGCAACTTAAATAGAGGCCTAAAAACTAATGGAAAGCCGATTCCTGGAACAATTCCTCTTTAGATTAATACAAAGCATCAAACGTACTGCCGGATCATTTAACTCGTTTGAAGGGCCTAATCATGCGGATATTAAGCTAAATCTTTGATGAACAAAGACTAACCCTAACAGATTGGATCTACTAACTGAAACAGAGCAAGGTGCTGCCCTTACACCCGAGATCGGGCACGAGGACAGCTAAACGCTTACAGGTGACAGGCAACGTATGAATACAGTATGAAAAGCCGATGCATCCCTATAAACGTTAAGATTACTAATGTTACTCACCATCAACAATGCTTTAGCACGAGGAACACAAAGATAAACAGGCAGGAACGATGCTGCCCTGACCACATCGCGTGATCGGGGCTACGCGGCACTTACCCGAGAGAAACCCTAGAACAGGGGTGGCGATGCACCGAGAGTTGTTTGCGTATGGTTGTTGTTTCTGTTCGTAGTCTAGGGTACATATTTATAGTCTGGAGATTTGTTTCTCCTAACTAATCCTGACCAACTACGATACGAATCTTGTATATCTCTATCTAAACTAACTTAAATGCACACATCTATCTAGATACATGGCCAATCCTAGCCTTAAAACGCCCGCGCAGGGGCCGGTTCGCAAGCCCGTTACAATTATCCTTTGGGCCCATCTTGCTCGCGGCCCACCTTCTGGCCCAGCCAAATTATGGCGATAATAGATGCAATGTTTAAGTTTTCTTGCTTATGATTTTAAACACATAGGCTGTGGCAGTAACACCCTACGTACTGTGTTTTGAGTTGCATTGAATGGCTAGGGTTTCTGTGTTGTGTTTGATGGGTACCTTGTTAGAAATATGTCCTAGAGGTAATCATAGAAATGATCATATTTCGTTCTATCCATGATGTATTATGTGTTCATTGAATATCCATGAAAGACAACTTGTATTGATTGGCAATTATGTGAATTGTTTATGAGACTCTTAACTTGTATGGTTATTCTAAAGTTGTTCCTAGTCAGAGTTCATGTATGGACACACATGAATATTAGACTAGCACATGTATTAGTTGATGACTGTGTTTCACAAGTCATAGACATGGATATGTCAAACTAATATTGTGGGTGCATGTATGACATGAGGCTGGACCGACCCAACTCGAGAAATAGTGATTTCTCATTACACAATGTGCACGCTGTGTCCTTAGACCTGAGATTGTGGTATGTACTCAAGATGTGAACCGACCTACTTAGGAGCCATCAAACGCTACTACGTAACTGGGTAGTCAAAAAGGTGGTTCTCGGGTTTGTTAAGAAGCATGCAGTGAGACATGGTCACTCAAGATGGGATTCGCCCCTCTCTGCTTGAGAGAGAGATATCTCTTGGCCCCTTGAGTAACCGGATCAAAAAAATGCATGGCTGTGCTAGGGTTAAGTGTTAACCAAGAATTCCGGATCACGGCATCGAGAAAGAGAGGTCATCTTGGAGCTACACCAAATATCATGAGGTAAAGGGAATAACATGTATATGAGATTATGACGGCTCGTCTGATATGATCTTTGCGCGCGCATAGGAGTTGACATATCTTGCTAGAGGCCACTGTCAACTATTGGTCGAGTAGGAGTACTCGGGCCATGTCTATTCGCGCGTGAGCCCATAGGGTCACACACTTAAGGGGCTGGAAGCCTAATGAGGATATGATCCAAATTAGACTGGGCTTAGGTGCACTAATGGGCCTCGGTTAGGAAGCTCAATAGTGGGCGACTATAAAAGAAGGGGTGGGGCGCACGGAGGGACTAACCCTAATTCCACCCCTGTTGGCAGCTGCCTATTTGCCCTCGTGGACCTAGCAATTTGGATTGCGATGCTTCTTCCCCGTACATGTGGATACCTTTGAGGTGTTGCATCTGCTGCATGAGGATGAGCCGCACGTGAGGAGATGTTACAACTGCACTGCCGGTGACCGACTGCACTACCCCGACGCGCTATAGAAGTTCCGCACCAGCGCATCTAGTGGTAATTCCGTGATCTATAACAACAGTTTTCCTAGTTTATGCGGTGAAAATTTTTGTTTATCACTAGTGTAGCCCACCTTATATCCTTTCCGTGGTATCAGAGCCATAGCTGCTTCGTTATAGATTTGGATGTGTGCATATGGAGATATGCGTGGATATAGATGAAACCCTAATCTTGTTTCGTGTCCTCGCTACGATGGTCGTGTAACGACATACTCCTACTGGTCGGGTATCCACCATCGGAGTTAAGTGATACACGTAAATATAGTCAAAGCTAGCGGAGATCAATGGGATTTGTCAAATCGAAACCTAGGATGAATCACCAGATGCATATGATGCGTGGCGTGGCAGATTGGATCTGTTATCGGGTTGAGAAAGTTGCATAAACGTGCTGTTTGGTAAAACAGCCATAACTTTTGCAAACGAACTCAGATTGAGGCAAATTTTATATGAAAATTCATCTACAGAAATTTTTACACATGAAATTCAATGCCTTTGGCATTTTCACTGAAATTAGATTTCCCAAAAATAGCTTGAAACATGGAGTTTCGGGCGTTCAAAGTTTAGACGTCGTTACGCCTAACTTGGTTTTGCAGGATCATGTGTCATCCGTATGGCCCTTATGTGTATGTGATGCATGTATGTAAGTTTCATGACCTGCGTGTCATGAGTAATCCAATACGGCAGGAGCCAAATGTATTGCCAATTTGTGTAATGGCCTGCGTGCCAACCTATGGTGATCCGATCTGACTATGTAACTAGAATTCGGTAGTTATAGTTCTTGGAGGATTCATCACTTGAAGGATGGTGCACATGGAACATGGAGATGGAGATCATTATGATGGACAGATTCTATGGAGATGGAGATCACCATGTGAATATGGGCCATACTGATTCACAATAATGTATTTTTCGTTCTTATTGTTTTACATCTACTTGCGATAATGTGTTTTCTGCATACGGTAGAAGTAGACCAATCGATCCCTCGCAATGTTTAAGTTTAAATGCCTCCCAACTAAATCTTGTTCCATCGCGTGTCTTGTACAATTAGTGGTGGGTCTATGAAATTAGGGTGCCACTAGTTTTCCTTGACTTGATGAGTTTGTATCGGATACTTACACGCATAGAGGGTTGGTAAACTTAAACAAAGTCATCTTAATGGTTAAGGACCTTGGGGCATGAGGGTTGGGAGCCGAGACATAAAGATGTCACCCAACAACAAGAGTTATATGTGATATGATTAGCAAAGAGTTGCTTACCGATCTACCTATCTTCTAGCGATGATGCTAAAGCTCACTAGTCGACTTGATAGTTGTGGGTCTTGAATCACTAAGTATCAATGGAGGGATATTGATTTTAGTGGGAGTAGATTCTGCTAAATGTTTAATGTGATTTACTCTATCATGGATATGTTTATCTTAGTATTTTCTGCATTATTATTTTGTTGTAGATCAATGGCACCTAGTACCACCACATCTTTTACTTTGTGTTCAATCCTTAAGAAGGATAAGTTGAATGGGACTAACTATACGGATTGGATCCGTAACCTGAGAATTGTTCTCAGAGCTGAGAAAAAGGAAGATGCTCTGGATACCCAATTACCAGAAGAGACTGATGATGATGCAACTGCTACTGTCAAGAATGCTTACAAGAAAGCATGCGACAACAATCTTGAAGTGAGTTGCCTTATGCTCGCTTGCAAGGAACCCGAGCTGTAGATGCAATTTGAGACAAACCATGAGGTGCACGATATGAACGTGGCACTTCAGGACATGTTCCAGACACAGGCCAGGGCTGAAAGGTTCAATGTGTCCAAGGCCTTTGTTGAGAGCAAGCTGGCAGAGGGCGCAGCAGTGGGGCCGCATGTGATCAAGATGGTTGGTTACACGCAGAGGTTGGAGAAGCTGGGCTTCCACTCAGCCAAGAGTTCGCCACTGATTTCATTCTTGCATCTTTACCGCCGAGTTATGGAACTTCATCTCGAACTATCACATGCACGGGGCTGAAAAGGGCTTGAATGAACTATGCAGCATGCTCAAGATAGCAGAAAAGTGACATCAAGAAGAGCACGGGCAGCGGCCATGTGATGGCGGTCCAGAACAAACCTAACTTCAAAAAGAAGGGTACTTCTTGGAAGAAGAAGGGCAAGGCTAAGGTTGAGAACCCCACGCCGAACCCAGATCCTAAGGCTAAAACTCGACCAGCTGCTGACATTGAATGCTTTCACTGTCATGAAAAGGGTCACTGGCAGAGAAACTGCAAGGTGTGTCAGACCTGGGACTACGGGACTGCGTACATAACGTAGTTCATACAGGATTAGAGAATAGGACATGTCCATACCTTATCTATGTTGTACTCTACTTGCATACGAAGTAGGACTAGCCGATACAGAAGGAAGCTACTCGAGTTGTACTCGAGTACGGTTCCTAGGCTAGTGTCGGACTAGGATTCATGTAACCCTGTCCTCCCGGATATATAAGGGCGGGCAGGGACCCCCTAAGAATATCAATCAACACCCAAGGCAATACAAACCACCATACAGGACGTAGGGTATTACGCACATCACGGCCCGAACCTGTCTAAACCTTATGTTGCTTGCACCTTCGAGTTCCTGATCTCGGCGTCACCCTACCTAAAACTTACCACATCGGGTATACCCCTCGGTGGGTAGGCGGTAAAACACCGACAGCTGGCGCGCCAGGTAGGGGTGCACATCAAAGATCCACCGGCGAACTCGATGGCATCGTCCAAGTTCACCAGTGCCGTGCCCCCCCAGGGCACGACGTTCATTTTTGGCTCGTGGGTCTACATCGCAGACGGCGCAGGCGATTTTCGTCAGTTCACCATCGACGTCATGAAGCCAAAAACTCTCATAGCGAGTTTTCATAGCGAGCTCGACGAGTTCGTCGACAATCTCGATGACTTGTCAACTCATGGCTCCGCTAGGAAGATCGAGGAGGAGCCCATTTTCAACGCGATTCCACCCCGTGCTGCAATGACCACGCTCGGATCGGACCCGCTCCAATCTGAGAACTTGCGTAACCGATCACGACTCAGTCTACGCAATTCGGCCACTGAACATCAGGAGGCCAACAACTCCGAGTCCCTCTCCGCATTGGAAAAGGACTTGGACTATTTACTCCGAATCGGAAAGCCCGAAGCCAACACACGTCGGGGGGCTGCGGGTCACCTTGGTGATAATGGTTTGATGATCACCTCCACTCCAGAGGGCCGTTTCATGCATTGGAAGGGCATGAAGCTCTCCGATCTACTCGAAGACGAAGACCGACTCGTGGCACACCTCAAGCCCTTGCCTTTTCAGGAGGGTAGGCCATTAGCTACCGTGGCGGAGGAGTCGACTGAGCTAGTCGAAGCGAGCTCCGATGAGCTCATATCACGCCAGGTGCTGATGGCGGAGGAGGGCGAGGATGATGGCATCTCACCCATTGACGCACTTGATAGGATATCTGAAGACGAGACCACAGCCAACGCCGGCGATGAAAATGACACTAAGCGTGAGGCACGAAGGGCTAGGAACAGAGCCCGTGCAGTCCGGCGAAGGAGGGTCAACGAGCGCATGCGATCTATGCATCATGAGCTAGACGCCGAATTCGCCGCCGTGAGCGAGCGGGGCTTCAGAACTCCCGTGGCCAACATCGCTAGGGTAACTGCCATACTCGAGCGCAGCAACGATCCAAACCTGCGCCAGGCACTTCGCTACGCGCAGAGGGTATGGATTTAGCTCGATCAATAAAACCTGGCGTCTGCCGTCAGAGAAGAACACGTGGGCGAAAGCCGCAGCCAGCCTAACAGTCGAACGGCAGGCAGCCGTCCTCGACCTCAGCGGAGTAATAACAACGACAACGCTCACAGGAGTCAGGTCACTGGCGGGAGGCAGCAGGCACCTCTAGGAGGCAACTCGCGACAGCCCAATCATCGGAATCCTTAGAAGACCTGCGCTAGAAAATCAATGAAGGGCGCGATGCGCGATCCATAATTGATTCCAGACGCGGAGAGTGTGAAGTAGCCGATACAAAAAGGTACCGACTGCAGTGATCGCTTTCCGGCGTTCACAGCACGGTTCAGCAGCTACAAGTATCTGAGGGCTTCAAGCCGATTGGTATCACCAAGTACGATAGCAAACAAGCTCCTCAGCAATAGCTACGATGCTACTCCACAGCTATAGAAGTCGTAGGCTCCAACATCACTAAGGTCGTCTACTTCCCGATGGCCTTGGACCCTGTGCCGCTCACATGGCTGGAGAGCCTTAGCAACAACTCGATCGACTCCTGGGAGCGGCTCAAGAAAGTCTTCATCGACAACTTCTAGGGGGCGATCACCTGTGCAGGTACCCGTCATGACCTTGCTCAATGTAAGCAGGAATGTAATGAGCTCCTACGGTCATACACACGCCATTTTTTCGATGTGCGAGCCACCATTGCGAACATCTCGAAGGAGGACATTATCAACTGCTTCTACAATGGCATCACCAACCCAGGCATCTACAGAGACTTTGGGCGGAATAGACCAAAAACTGTTGCAGGACTTCGTGACATGATGCATGACTGGTCCGAGCAAGAGGAAAAGATGCGGGAGCGGGACATGAGGCTGTAACGACCCAACTCGAGAAATAGTGATTTCTCATTACACAATGTGTACGCTGTGTCCTTAGACCTAAGATTGTCGCATGTACTCAAGATGTGAACCGACCTACTTAGGAGCCATCAAATGCTACTCTGTAACTGGATAGTCATAAAGGTGGTTCTCGGGTTTGTCAAGAAGCATGCTGTGAGACATGGTAAGTCTAGATGGGATTTGCTCCTCTCTGCTTGATAGAGATATCTCTGGACCCCTTGAGTGATCGGATCAAGAAATGCATGGCCGTGCAAGGGTTAAGTGTTAACCAAGAATTTCGGATCACGGCATCGAGAAAGAGAGGTTAGCTTGGAGCTAGACCAAATATTGTGAGGCAAAGGGAATAGGATATATATGAGATTGTGACGGCTCGTCTGATATGCTCTTTGCGCGTGCATAGGAGTTGACACGTCTTGCTAGAGGCCGCTATCAACTATTGGTCGAGTAGGAGTACTCGGGCCATGTCTATTCGCGCTTGAGCCCATAGGGTCACACACTTAAGGGGCTAGAAGCCTAATGAGGATATGATCCAAATTAGACTGGTCTTAGGTGCACTAATGGGCCTCGGTTAGGAAGCCCATTATGGGCGCCTATAAAAGAAGGGGTGGGGGTGCATGGAGGGGCTAATCCTAATTCCATGCCTGTTGGCAGCCGCCTGTTCCCACGCCTGCGTCCACGGTTGCCCTCGCGGACCTAGCAGTCCGGAGTGCAATGCTTCTTCCCTGTATGTGTGGATACCTTGGAGGTGCTGCATCTGCTGCACGAGGACGAGCTGCATGTGAGGAGGTGTTGCAATTGCACTGCCAGCGACCGACTGCACTACCCCGACACGCTACAAAAGTTCCGCACCCACGCGTCTATTGGTGATTCCGTGATCTATAAAAACAATTTTCTTGGTTTATGCGGTGGAAATTTTTGTTTATTGTTAGCGTAGCCCATCTTATATCCCTTCATACTCCCACGGCCCCCTTATATAGCTGAGCTGTTGTAGGTTACAAGATAAGCTATGATCTACTCCCTTATATAGCCGAGCTGTTGTAGGTTACAAGATAAGCTATGATCTACTCCCTTATATAGCCGAGCTGTTGTAGGTTACAAGATAAGTTAAGGTCTACTCGGGTTGTTTACAAGGAAACGAGTCAGTTAAGATACAAATATCAAGGTTATCCGATTCAGCTCAGACCATGATCCCTAAGGACCCTTCCCACCAACCAGCCGAGTGCCTGTACGTCAGGTTGTTATGCAGAGTCATCTCCTGGAGAACCGAACCCCACTCGGCAGGGAGGTACTAGGGTCTACCTCCGTCACATACCTCGGTATGGCCAGAGTAGGACTCGTAAGCTCATAAAAGACTAGGATATCTGTAACCCTACCCCCAGAGAATATAAGGGCGGGTAGGGACCCCCTCCAAATCATAACAAATCCCAAGCAATACAAACAACCATAGAAGACATAGGGTATTACGCTACTCGCAGTCCGAACCTGTTTAATTTTATGTTGCTAGCATCTTTGAGTTCCTGATCTCGGCGACACCCTACCTACAAATCTACCACCTCGGGGTATCCCTCGGTGGGCTTGGCGGTACAACACCGAGAAACATCGGTTCTAGTATTTGTATGTTTGCTCTATTGCAATGTCTATCGATCCGAAGGACCGGGCTCTGCGTGGGGTGCAGAGTATCACTTATCAATGCAAGCATAGGACCTTAGTTGGTCAAGTGTTGCTGGATACGGGCCTATCCCACGGTTTGTAGAGGTAGGCGGTAAGTGATAGCCCTATCCATCCTCCGTAATCCTCCATGTTCGGATAGATCATGAGGTCCATAAAGTAGCCGAGTTAGCTGGTGGCTCCTCTGCCAGTCATGTGTGGCTCTCTCGGTAGTGTATGGGAGCTTAGAGCTAGATCCTAATCATGCGTATGTGTATGTGTATGTGTATGTGTATGTTTTCGTACAATATAAGCTTGTATGTTTAGATTAGAAGCATATTATTCCCTGGTAGTTCTCTTCTACCTTTCTCCCTGCCTAAATCTTCTTGTTGAGCTTGAGTAAAACTTATATGTCACACTACCTCAATCCATATTATACTTACCCCTATTTGTGCATTGGATACTCAATCAAGGTTTAATCATAGACT
This sequence comes from Panicum hallii, assembly GCF_002211085.1. NCBI lineage: Eukaryota > Viridiplantae > Streptophyta > Magnoliopsida > Poales > Poaceae > Panicum > Panicum hallii. The sequence continues at coordinate 32,552,664 of NC_038042.1, forward strand.
TAGTTATTCTTTAACCGTCACCTTCCCTGTGGAAATATAAATACAACACCCGGAATACTCACGGGGAAAATATTATGATGGTATATCCGTGCACTTGCGGATTTATTTATGACCTTAAGAAATACCAACATTTGGCCGAACCAGCACTGCACGTTCCCCCATCACGACAGTTTGTGTATTCTGTCCCTCAATTTCTTTAGTCCATGAGTTTAAATGAAAACTTTTATTACCAATCACTAAAAATTAAACTCAATGGCACTCTCTGATCATATACTTCAAACTTGATCTGCTTGCGTATATTTTATTCTTTGCTAAGCCTAAACTTGTGAATCATATCTTTGGAAAACCATAATGTTTAAGTTGTTGAAAAGTGAAAGATGATTTGATGAAAGAATGCTTACTTTATTTGCTTATATGTTTGGAAAATTTTATATCAAAAAGATAACCCTCCGTAGCTTTATAAACTCCTTATATTTGTCCTACCAAAACCATATGTCGACCTTCATGAAAGAAACCATATACATATGTGCCTTGTTTCTACATTGAGTTTTATGAAATGTTGCCACCCTAGTGAGATAATTTTCATACTTGCTTGACCATGATAATGTATATTACACATGCAAACTTCTACACTGGAAGTTAGCTATTCCATTCCATCCATTCAAAAAATAAAACTCCGTGTTTGATGATCTCTCTCCATTGTTCCTGCAAAAGAGACATGAGCAATCTAAAAATAAAAAAATACTTATTAGAAAAAATGCATTCTAAAGAGCCATGATAAAAAGAAAGAAAGAAGAGATAGTTATGTTCTCAAAATTCTCTAAATAAAAGAGAGATAGTTTCATACAAATGAGTCTTTTATTTTGTTCATCCACCCTTCACATATATGTACAATCTTGATCAGCTTGTATGATGTGTCATCTTCATAGATCCAAGCTTTAATTTTGCAATATATGTAAAACAAATGCATGCTTCCAAATCTCCTACCATGAGCTCCACATAAGCTATCTTTAGAAGTAGGATGATAAGAGGCAATAACTTGGTGAGGATACACACTAAGCAACCTTAGACATCCTATGGAGAATAAAGATATGGTTCGTTTTTCTAAAAGTCTATCGACCACCTAGTTATACAATGGAGAAGTGAAAAGACTTAAGTCAATACCGTTCCACTCTTGAACTACCGAAACCATTATGGTAGACACATTAAGATTCACAAGTAAAGGTGAAGCCCATGCAGGTATCGTATTAAAAGGAAGTGGTCTTCTACCTTAGTTGTAACATTTACTTGAGAACAAGCAAAATAATCTGCAAATATCGTATTAAATGTCAGGGATTTTGTTAATGATCGTTAAGTACCAAAATCGTTCGTCGGATCCTGCATAAAAATGTAAAGGACAAAGTACCAACACCGGCTAACATTAGAAATAGAGCTTTATTTAACAAATTTTACAAGTGTTTGTCTAAAATATGTACATATACATTTGGATAAAAGTGAGAAAAAACTCAAGCAAGTTCCAAGCAAAACCCTAAACCCTAGTATATATACATCTCTTCTGTGCAACTTGAGAATAGCTTAACTTTCAACATTGATAAACTAGAAATGGTTAGCCATCTTCCGAAAGCAAAATAGGAAGAAATCCTTACTAGAAGTGCGAGGGCATACCTACCCCTTTCAGTTTTTTTTTGGCGTTGCTGGTGCCCGGACATCCGACGCCGGGCACTAGTATTGGATGCTATAATCACCGTCAGAGAGTACGGAGCGTCATAATCTAGATAGAAAAAATTCCCATTAAAACATGTTTCATGCAACATGCTCCTCCTCCCACCGATCCGAGAACTCAACTCGATATTACAGATAAATCCATCCACTTCTTAATCAATCATGCATAAAAATCAGAAGAATCACGCTCCTAATACAAAATTAATGTTCCTCTTTGATGTCACAAATCTCTATATATTTATCTAAAAATAAAACTGTAACATTTGCCAACAATGATCGTAACATTGAACAACTTGAAACATGAGAAAACTTGCAACGAAGTCGTCGAAGTGAATAGATATCAAACGATACAAAATATTCATCTTGTGCAACATAGAAGGATGCACATGGCAACAACTAAAATCAACTTTTACAACACATCTGTTGCGCCACCAGAAAGCATAAACATAATAGCGCAACACCAAAAATATGGGATGCAACATTTGAAAACAAGATATATAACATTGAGAAGAACAATACTGCAACAACCAAGATGCATCCGCAACATTAATAAAAAAACTGTGAATTTAAGAATTTTGCGAAATCTATAATCACTTGCAGTAACATTCACACTAACCAATTTTCAACATTGGTAACCATCAGAGCTCAGCAAATTGGCTGCTTCAACATTCCTCCGACGAGCAGTTCCTGGTTTGTGTGTCCTGGCGCGAGAGAGGAGATCGTTGGTGTGCCGCAACGTGTTAGCTCGGGTTTAGAGGGCCCCAAAGTAGAAGAGCCCGCTGCACGCCTCTCTCGTCGCACCGCCCGGCATGAGGGCTCGGTCGCTGGAGCTCACCGGACGCCACCGGAGCCGCACGTGCTGGAGCTTCTCCTAGCCTATCTCACGGGGCTCCGTCGCGAGGGGCCACCTAGCTCCACGCGCTGTCGCGGTGCTCGCTATGGAAGGAGGGGGACGGAGTAAAAACGAATGGATAAGGGCGTAGGAAAAGCAGGATAGGCAGCGAAGACTCCAGATGCGGACGGGTGGTGATGCTTGCGGGCCGCGTCCGATCATTCGACCTCACGTCGGTCGCCCGGGCCTAAGCATTACCCTTTTTTTTCTACCAAAGGAAAGAAAAGTCTTAAGTTTGGCAGTTTCCCGGCTGCTTCCTTCTCTCAAAACAAAGAACAGCCGCAAAACACGCCAACCAATTCACGCGACCCTAGCAATCAGTTTTCCTCTCGCACTCTCGCACCCCTGCCGGCCACATCCTTGACCCAGCCGTAACCGCGTCGATAAACACGTCGATTAATAATTTTCCCAACCAGAACCGCGTGTGCCCGAGCCGTATGCCCCCGCGCACGCGGTCGCACGACTGGGTCCTTGCTTTTACGGCTTTCCTTGCTCCCTTTCTAGTCGCTTGCATTCCTTGGTCCCTTTCTACTCGCTTGCATCAACGTGGATATATTATCTTCGCGTTCTTCCACTGTTCTATTACCTCCGCCCTCCGGCGCCGCGAACTCCTTCCTCTTCCTGGTGTGATCCAGTTCTTGGCCGATCCCCACCCGCGGATCCCCCGATCTTGCCTGACTTCGTCCAGGTGCTTGATTTCAACCTTGTTGCTTTTTTCGCCGTTGTTTCTTTTCTGGAGGGGTTTCTTGTTAGTCGATTCGTTATTAGATGTTGGTGTTCTTGAATTATGTGTGACGGTGAAATTCGGTGCCCAAAATTCTCCGCAGGGACGGCAGTTTCCGCGAAAAGTGACTGCCTTCCCGTCAGTCACCATGAGCGGGAAGCGATCCTTCTTCGCATCCAAGAAGAAGGCCACCAATCCTTTCGATTCCGACTCTGACGACGGCGATAACAAGCAGCAGCGGCCGGCGCGGGCCTCCTCCGTGCCGCCCCCGACCGAACAGCGGAACTCCCTCTTCGGCGCCGGCGCCGGCGGCCAAGAAAGGGGCGGGCTCTTCTCCTCCTCGGAGGCGCCGAGGAACAGCCACTACCGAAACGACTTCCGCGACGCTGGCGGCCTGGAGAGCCAGTCAGTTCAGGAGCTGGAGGGCTACGCAGTGTACAAGTCCGAGGAGACCACGCGCCGGGCTCAGGAATGCGTCAGGATAGCCGAGGAGATGAGGGATACCGCGTCCAAGACCCTCGTCACCGTCCACCAACAGGGGCAGCAGATCCACCGCACGCACATGATGGCCGTCGACATCGACCAGGACCTCTCCAGGGTAACCGCGACTACAGAAATTTCTTCTGATTGATTTGCAGACAATTATCCCAAAAAAATTATCAAAAAAGAAATTGCAGACAGTTTCAGAAATTCTGAGCACCAAGTAGGGAATTCCATGTCACCAGTGATAACTGACTAATTTGCAGAGGGGAATCGGAACCTGCAAGCACTAACATTGCTTACAAGTTTATGGTGCTCCATTTACACATTACTTACCAGGATGAATAAATTCTTGTACTAAATAGCCTTATTCTGCTGATGTAGGGGATTATCACAGCACTCCTAATTGCAAACCAGAATATAGACAGTTCCAGAAATCCTGAACTCTATAGGGTTTCCGGCTAATAACTTTACTAGTTGTTTGAGGGGAGGGGGGTTTTAAAACCTGAAAGTGTAATGGTAACATGGCTTCTACTTTGGGTTGTAAGTTTGTAACTGCAACTGCAACTTGCAAGTCATGGTGCTTGTTTGCACATCGTTAATATGTCAGGGACAGGGCTGAATAAATGCTTTTTGTTTTGCACGCATTTTTCAGAGTGAGAAGCTATTGGGTGATCTTGGGGGCCTATTTTCCAAGAAGTGGAAGCCAAAGAAAAACGGCACAATCAGGGGCCCTATGCTAAGTAGAGGTAATTTCCATTGCCACCTTAAACTAGACTGCAAGATGACAAGAGAAACTTGTACTGCGTGGTATTGGCTATGGTGCTTGTCGTGTGACTAAAAGGATGTATCAATTTGGATGCAGATGACTCCTTCATAAGAAGGGGCAGTCATTTGGAGCAAAGGCAGAAATTAGGGCTGGTCGATCATCTGCCTCGATCGAATGCGCGCGAATTTCGTTCTGAACCGACATCAGCACTTGAGAAAGTTGAGGTATTGTAGCCACGTGTGGATCTTATGCTGCTCCTTCTTGTGATGAAATTTTGATGTGTCTGATATACATGGGTGTTTCATAATGATCTGATTGTTTCTTTGTAGATGGAGAAGGCAAAGCAGGATGAGGCTCTGTCTGATCTAAGTGACATACTGACTGAGCTGAAAGGGATGGCCGTTGACATGGGCTCTGAGATTGAGAAGTAACATCACATTTCTCTATTTTTTTCATATTTTTTTGTGGACACGTTAATTCATGCTTACACTTTATGTTTTACTTGAATATGCCAGTACGTTGCTATGGTCCCGTACGAGTCGTGCTGATATTCTTTTTCTACGATGGGTTTCCTTCGATACAGATTTTATTGTGTTTTCATGTTCTCATTGTATTCGACTCTCTTTAGGTTATTATAGTGCTATTGTTCAATTTTTATTATATACGCTTCGCGTCCACCCGTCGGTGATATTGTTGGACCCAACTAAACTTTTTGGTGGAAACGTTATTCCGTGCTTTAGAAATAGTTAAAGATAGTCACTTTGTAGCAAATTACATGGTTAGATGTATAGCCAGCATGTGACTATGTTCTGCCACACTTTCAGTTGTCTTGGTTATCTTAATACCATGACAAGGAATGTCGTTTCTCTAATCTGTAGATTCCAATGTGAAATTATTCTGTCATGGTATTTCTGTAATAATGTTTGAGTATTGTTGCTTCAACCTCGGATATGAGTTTGACATTCTCTTTTTATATTTGTTGGATTTAGGCAAACAAAGGCAATGGGAGATGCAGAAAAGGATTATGACGAGCTAAACTTCAGGTTTAAGGGAGCAAACACTCGAGCTCGCCATCTGCTTGGCAGATAAAAAGCATTAATTCTTGTCTCTAGATGTTCTATATGTCATTGACTAATCTTGAGGGTGCTCTCGACCCCTCTTTTGCACTACATGGAGCATCAATTCTGATGGTTTTGTGCATCGAATTTTGATCAGAATGGTTGGCTGTGGACATTTCAGCGTGTATTGTACATATGCCATTAGACAGTATTGTATTCTTTATGTTTTACCCTTTTCCTTAGGATGTGTTTGGTTGGAGAACGAATCGGAATGGAACCGCTCGCTCCTTTTTCCTGGGCGTTTGGTTGCAATCGAGATGGAAGGTAATGGCTCCAGGAGCCAAAAGATGCGAATATTCGCATGATATGCGGGACCATCCCGCTTTCCCAATCCGACCTGATGCGAGCGCTCCTTTTTTCTCTCCCACGCGCGTGAGATAAGGGCACCGCTCCCTCTCTTCCCCCGCGCGGCCTGCCCCCCGCCGCCGGCCCCTGCGCGGCCCGCTCCCCGCGCCGCCGGCCCCCCGCGCGGCCACCGCGCGCTGGCCCCACGCGCACTGCTCCCTGCCGGCTGGGCCCCCGCGAGCCGCCCCGCGGCCGCCGGCCCCCCGCGCGGCCACCCAGCGCCGCCCCCCGCCGTCGGCTTTGTGTGCACGTACTTGTGCGCTAAACAATTGGAAATATAGGGGTAAACTCACCTCGAGAAAGGAGGAGGTAACCACAGTCGACTGGCTCTCCAACCAAACACAGAATGGAATGATTCTATTCTAGCGCACTCTCCAACCAAACAAAAAATGGAACGGTTCTATTCTCCTTACCAAACGTAGAACAGAGCGGCTCCATTATCAGAAAATGGAATGGAACCATTCCATTTAAGTTGGCTCCCCAACCAAACGGACCCTTAATCTCCCAATCGTTTAGCGTTGTATGAGTTTATTTACTACTAGGTTTGTGCCCTTGCGCAGCTACGGGCAGCACAACATTATAGTTCAGAGCATTTAACAAGGTAATAATAGTGATTAATCATGAGATATCATTTTAGTTAATTCAAGAATGTGTTTGCGATAATTAAATACCACATAGTAGTTTTCGATATGTATTTGTGGTGGCGTTGGGCAACTCCCCGAACGGAGTTTTGCTTTGTACATTGTTTACTAGATCCATGAACACAACCTTAAAGACGCACAACAGATAATCAGAAGATATGATTTGCCACATGAAGTAGATATACATATGCACAAGATTATGGTGACCAAAGTTAAAAGGACACAAGCAAGTGGTACAATGAAAGGCTATGAAACCAAGTGTTCACTTATAGACCATTAGTCCAGCCAAACAATCTTGAAAAATATTACACAACCATCACAGAAATGACTGCCACATCATTTGCAGAAACATCATAATGTGATATAGGGTATGATATACCAAGACAAATCATAAACTTTGCAACAAAAACCTATCAGAACTGTATGGGGCGTGCAGGAACTTGAACCAATGTTAGAAATCTTGTATCAGAAATTACCATTCTGAGAAATAATTTGTGTAAAGAGATTGGGAGAAAATGCAACCACTTGTTGGTGCCTCCTGTTAAATATAAATAATTAGCAACCATCAGCAAAAAAAAAGCATTGTAACCATGGTAACCTCAAATTAATCTGTAAGCAGTTCGTTAACCAGTGGACAAAGCAACACCAAAGCAAATTTCACAGTTATGAAATCTGATAATCACCAAGGCAAACCTGAACAGCTGAGTAATTAAGAAATAGACCAATTCACTGAAAATCAACCTTCAGCATCGCCTTCCGATTATTTGATCTACATCTCAGTACAAGAAGGAATTGTTTAAAGATAAAATAGTGTAGGATACTGTCAGGAAAGAATAGTACTACTGCCATGAAAAACCAAGCTGAAAGTAAAAATAATACAATTAAAAACTATACTGAACTCATCACATCCAGTGTCATCAACATTAAAAAAAGAATTATTCTATTTCTTAAGCATCATATACCTTATCTAAGTTGTTTTGCTATGCACCGCCTGAAAACTGAAGTCATCAAAGACTCATATTTCGTACACATAATTTGGACTGTTCTTAAATAGGAAAATGGTTATGAATAATGTTGATGACACTGGAATGCAGTCTGCCCAAAAAGAATCATATATTATTTGGTTAACAGTACATAAAAATCAAACACTGTATTAGCACATGAGTACTCAAAGATGTGTGCCAGTTAAAATTAAATACTATGTATGGTTGATGCAGCAATAGATTGACCATGTAATTTATAGAATCCAACAAAAGAATGTGATTACATAGGAATATGACTGAAAATGTTGCAGCCATTCAGAGAAAAAAATTTAATCTAGTCTAATGTACATTATGGATTGTAGTTTAGGGCATACTCCTCAAAGAATGATAATCCAATTTGAGCGTAATGCCTAGAAGTACGGGGCACACATCTCAAGTTTGATTATATTCTAGGTAATCAGATCATGTGGTATTTGTTAAACTGAACATTGGCTAATAATTTTCAGTTAAGACCCATCATCCTCAATTACCGAAATAAATTGACACTCAAGCTTAACTATATTCATTTAGAACAGGAACATTCGTGCGTAATTTAGCCAAGAACTGCATCCATAGAAACAAGATCACTAAACGAATATAATTGATCCAGGAGCCATGAATTATGCATCCACGTGCTAACGAATCTGTTCCCTAACTATATCAGTAGTGATCTTAGGCAGATGTGCCAGCTGACTTGAACTATTTTTTCTGAAACAAACACCAGGGGACGAAAAGTCCCCATCTGAATAGATTTCACTGATGCCGGCAAGCCAGCCATGTAATCAAACCTCTCCCAGTCACCCTGTTCTAAACCCAGCAGCATGTTCTGCTTGTAATGCGCTGACTTGAACTATGAAAGATACATGGCAGCTTTATATTGGAAGATATGAAGGGGTATTTTTTGATCTAATCCTAGGCATTAATTCGTTCCTGATCAAAGGGCTCACAGCCATTTGCTGGTTTCGCTGTCCAGGCCGACGAAGGAATAAGGCAGCGACATGCAAGGACGGCAGTTCTCTACCAGAAGTTCACCGGAGATATGCAAAACCAAGCTACAATTGACAGATTTCGCTGCGAATAGGCAAAACGGAAATAGTAGATGATGAATAACTGACTTGTGATCCCCGAATCGCAGAAGGATGAGTCGTTGGACGGAGGTGTGATGCCCTCGTGTTCTGCGGAGGTGTCGTTGCCCAGCCAGGCTGTGGTGGTGGTGGTACGGTGGTTGTGCGGTGTTGCTGCATTGCACGCCAAGTGATCGGCGGCCTGCACAACGTAGATCGGGCAGAGGCGTCGCAACGGATCCTGGTATCCGCACGACGATGGCTCTTGGCCCAGGTTAAATCGAAGGGCACGGCAGGAGGATGATGGAGTCACGAGGACGCGTCGTAGGAGGAGCCGAGGCGATGCGAGATGTGGGACGAACTCGATGAGATGAGATGCAAAGCGAGGGGGACGAACTCGATCTGGAATTTGGATTGCTGCTAGGAACTGGTGCGCGAATTACGGAAGGGTTAGGTGCGATAGTGGCACGATTTCAATTTCATTGCACATCAGACGGAAGGCAGCGCGAGGACTGGTCGTGGATGCAATGCCTGATTCATCAGACGGCACACGTTCATTAGCGGCTGGATGAAGACGCATTAGTGCGGAGATCGCACCCCCGGCGACACACAACGGAGGATTTCATCCCGCTTAATCATTTTTTATAGTAGAGATTCTAGTGCTTTACCTAAAACGTTTACCTAATTAGAAAATATTGATTCGTGGTTAGAGTACGTCCAACAAATTACTCATCTATTATACCCTATATATTTTCTCTCTCCACCAATAACACCTTTTGTATTTTTGGTAGTTAATGCTACAGTATATTACTCAATGGACAGGATGGAGAGAGAAATCCTCTACATTTGAGCAAGATAGAGGTGTATTTTGGTGACACTATTAGAATCCATGTGTTTCGGGTTATTTGAAGTTTACAGCGAAAGATGGTTTCCCTGTAGTTTATTCAGGTAGCTTAGGGAAATATTGAATCTTTCTCTATAACTTTACCATATTTCTAAGTAAATCCCGTGTACCACTGTACAGTCCTATGTATTCAAACAGAATTTACATCCCTCCACTCCTCTCTCTCCCTTATCCTCATCCCCAAGCTCTCTCTCCCCCTCCCTGGTCCCTCCACCTCTCTCTCAAGCCACCATCCACCTCTCTCCCCATCTCTCTCTCCCCCCTCCATCCACCTCTCTCTCACGCCGGTGACTCCGGCGCCCTCCTCTGCCTCCCATCCCCTACCCCGTTCGCTCATCTCTCGCTCGCAGCGGCGGAGTGAGGCGTGGCGGCTGCGTGACAAGGAGTGGCGTGGCGGGCGAGGCTCCAGCGGCGGCATGAGGAGGTTGCTGCGGAAGGGTGGACGCGCGACTGGGCACCGCTAGGCGGCCTCACGTGCCCGCCGCCCCTCTTGACCACGGCGACACGCAGCGCAAGGGCAACAGCATCGCGCTGCGTGAGCGGCCGTGGCGTAGCCGCTCGGCAGCGCGTGCGGGCAGCCGTGGCGGCGCGTGGGCAGCGGCGAGGCACGACGCGAGGGGTAGCGACGTCGCGGCTGGGCAGCATGTGGGGCAGCCGCGGCGGCGCACGGGTAGCGGCGTCGCGCCATGCGAGGGAACGCAACGTGGCACGACGGGATCAGTGGAGGCGCGCGGCGCAGGGCGGCGGCAGCAATGGTGTCGCACTGCGTGAGGATGCGGTGGTGCGGCTCTGCAGCGCGCGAGGCGGCGGCGGCAGTGCGTGGGCCAGCGAGGGAGCACGGTCGGCGGGACCTTGGGCCGACTTTTTTTCTATTTTTTTCTAGGCAGGTTCCTAGGGTTCCAATTTTCCTAGGGAATCTTTCCATAGGGTTCTCCGTAAAAAACGTAGAGCAATCGTTATTTCCCCTCGAATTTTTCCCACCAAGTCTTTCCACACCAAATTTTATAGGGAAATAGTTTCCCTAGGGTTTTTCGACCATTTCCCTAGGATTTTGGCTCTAGGGAAACACGTCGATTCGAGTAGTGTGATCACCAAAAATATTTTAGTATTGGCAGTAGAATTAGTAATCTGCTGAAGCACCATCCACTACTAAAAGGATAATTTTTTGTATCAGAGTGAGATGAGTAATCTGCTGGAGATACTTTTATAATGAAAAATAGAAATCCACGTAGAAAGGAGTTTATTCCATACTGGAGCCAACCTTGGGCACGCGCCAGGCCGCCAACCCCGCCTCCCGCATTGCGCTCGATCCCATCCCGCTCTGGTTCTTTTCCTCCTTGATTGCACCGGTTCGGTTCCCGCGTAGGCCTGAGTGGCTGAGCCTAGTTTCCATTTTCTTTATTCCAATTTTTTCCTACCCTAGTTTCCGTTTTCTTATTCCTATTTTTTCTTGGGACGTGTGACGGCCTGATTTTTTACGATTACACAGTACAACTTAGACACTCATAACGCACGCACACTCATCCGTATGAACCATGAACGCAGACCCACCTGTATGAGCATCTTCGAAAACTAAGCCGGCAAATCATCGAGATTGACAAAATGCCTCGCTGTCGACGGGAACGTCGGCTATCACTGGAAGCACAATGGTTGCCCCGTGCGGGGAAAAAATATATCTACCAGCTGCACGGTAATGTGAATGATAAAACTGATGGTTTGTCCGCGTGTGATGGTTTCTCACCCCATGGCAATCAATGCGTCAGTAGACAATTAGGCAAACAATCAGGCAGCTACTAAAGTTCTTCATTTTTAACAAAAACGGAGTCACCAAAATACAAATATGTAACTTTCACATGCTTATTTGATGTTCTTTTGCCCCTCTCCCGTATGATTGCTTCAAGTTCAAAATAGGAATGTCTATGAACGGAATATTTGGTGTACAAAACTCGCTCCACCCCTCTACTCTAAATTTAATCATCCAGCTGTATAGGCTAGCATCTTCCACCCGCCATCTCAGTCAAGCAAGCAAGCAAGGACCAAGGAACTCCTCCAGGCTCCAGAACGTGCGATCTTCGGCTAGCAAGGAACTCAAGCAAGCAGTCCCGCGGCCGGCCTTCTGCACAATATACAAGCATAATTGATGAGCTGGTGGCTACTAATTGATATTTGATCTGCTACTGATCTACTGATATGGTAGACGCACACAATTCAGATATAGATACCTACTGCAAGCACGCCTACAATCCCTCTCCAGGAGATTTGTGATATGTGAGGGACTAAGCACATAGAAGAGCCTGTACACATACACATTCAAATGAGATATGTTTCAGGAGCTGATGATATGAAATGAAAACATGTAAGCTCAAACTAGTCACACCTTTGCAGATCCCATGTCGTTCCACTTGGCAGCCTCCCTGGTGGCCTTCCACATTCTTCTCCTTCCTCTACACATATGAAGAAACAAAGAAAAAGATAAGAATAATTGAAATAATTTAAGAGTTTTGCTCACTACTAGAAAACATAACCTTACTGCCGGTTGAAAACCGGCCTGGGTCCTGGTTCTTCAACGCTACAACAGAACCAAGACCGAAAGTCCCGAGCCTTGGACATCGAGTATTTTACCCGGTGCCCAAGACCTCCTTTGGTACCGGTTGGAAAGACCAACCGGTACCAGAGGGGACTGGTTGAAAAGACCAACCGGTACCAAAGCGTGGTACCAAAGCGTGGTGTCCCCTCTGGTACCGGTTGGTCTTTCCAACCGGTACCAAAGGTTCCTCTTTTTTTTCCAAATCATATTTTATTTTAATTGTTTATTACTATTTATTCTTTTATAATCCACGCGTACCCGAATTATTCCCTATTTTACGTTCATTAGTCACGTTCGACTTAAAATAATGTATGAAAATAACTAAATGTAACTGCTAATCATGTAATTAAGTTATTTAGATATAATAATATTTACAAATATACAAACATAACAAATACAAGTACTACAAATGTAATGAGCAATCATTTATGTCTCGATTAAAAATACTTTGCCCCTCTTGATGTAGATGCGGATACTCTATTAATATGGCCATCGTGCTAGAACTCGCTTTTAGGATCTAGGATCTTCCTCATAATAAATCCTATGAGCTGCTCCGACACGGCCGTGATCCTATCCACATGGTGAACTTCCTCCTTGATTCGCATCATCTATCATTTTGAAAAAATAATGCTTGATATATTAATTCATCGTGTCAGCATAATTAGAAATGTATTTATGAACAGATTGTACATAGTCTTAGGCCCTTCATCATAGCCTTTCCGAAATGGGTTAGAGTATGGATGAATTCACATACATAGTACCGACACCAATTATTTCGGCTTCTTATCTTGAACAGTATAAAAGGAATAAATTAGATATACAATATTTGTGTATGCGTATATAGAACACCAAATGAGATAAGCAAAATGGTTGCGACCCTACATACCGGAAAGTCCATTCTAATAGTCAATTCATCCTTCCATTCACTGTCAGACCTGGGGCCACGTGACTGCGCACATGGTGTATATATTCTAGTATAAAGGATGGGATATGGCCCACACCCTACACTAATTGTAACTAATCGTACAGGAGTAGGACTAGTCGGAACAGAATGAAACTACCCGAGTAGTACTCGGGTAGGACTCCTAAGCTTGTATTTGGCTAGGGCTTCCATGAAATCCTGTCCCCCCAGACTATATAAGAGTGGGCAGGGACCCCTCCAAAACAAACATCATCTAAGGTGATACAAACTACCAGACAGGACGTAGGGTATTACACATACTGCGGCCTGAACCTATCTAAAGTTTTGTGTTCCTTACACCTTCAAGTTTCTGATCTTGGTGACACCGTACCTACAATCAACCACCTCAGGGGTATCCTTCGGTGGGCTTGGAGGTTAAACACCGACAGCTGACACGCCAGGTAGAGGTGTTCATCGAGCATCCACCGGAGAACTCAATGGCATCTTTCAACTTCACTAGCGCTATGCTCGACCAGGGCGCAACCTTTGTTTTCAGCTTCTGGATCTGCGTCACCAATGGCACGGGTGGCTTCAACAGCCATCTAGCCGACTCTAGGGAGCCAGAGACACTTGCAGCAACTCAACACAGTGATCTCGACGAGTTCATCGACAACCTCAACAAGATGCTTCTCCCTGACTTTGCTAGGGAGATCGAGGAGGAGTCCGTTCTTGACGCTATTTTGACTCATGCTGCACCAGGTCTTCTCGGGTCGGATTTGATCCGATCTGGGGAAGAGCGTACCCGAGTCCTATTCAGGCTATGCAACGCACCTTCTTTCTACCAGGACTTCCTCTTCGCATTGGAAGAGGACTTGGATAACCTACTCAAGATCGGAGAGGAGGGTGCCACCGTCTGCCGGGAGGCCCCCGTCTTCGACAAGTACTCGGACTCAAACAATGACTCTAAACCCTTCTCGGGTCATCACATAAGCTTGACTATAACATCAATGCCACAAGGCCGGTTCTTGTACTGGAAGGGCATGGAGCCCTCTGAGCTCTCGAATATGACTCCCGCCTTGTGGCCTTAACACAAGAACTGCTTTTTCGGGAAGGCAAGCCTCTCTCTCCTACTGCAAAAGAGGGAGAAGGCAGGACAATACTCATCGACTACAACTCTAGCGGAGAAATTTCACCACAATGTCACATCTACATGGCCTCCCTTCATGAGCATGGCGACGAGGACAAACCAGAAAGAGAGTACGATGATGAACTACTCGTGGACGTCTTTGCCACGAGCGCACGACAAATGCCCGCCAAGATGAAGACGAGGAGCACAGGAGAATCTGGAGGATCAAGAATGCCAAACATGCCAAGTGCAGACGGAACGCGGAAGCCCGTGCACAGAATGCACCTCACCGCAGAAACCTCAACGGTGCCTTTGCTGCAGCTGATGATTGCCAGTACAACACTCTGATTGGGAACATCGTTGAAGCGTTTTTGTTAATTCAATGGTTACCCCAAAACCCGGGGACCGAGAGGTTGCTGCATCTGATGCAGAGCGCTATTGTTCAACCGGACCAGCAGGACCCTATGCTGCCGCTGCAGCGCAGCCACTCAAGATCGGAGCATCACGTGAGCTCCATCCCCCAGGCTAGTCGCACCCTAGGAGGAGGACTCAATCCTCGAGGGAACGACAGCCGCCACCACAACCAAGACAATCGGGGTGGCCACGGACACCAGCACACCTAGCAATCCGCATGTGGCCACACAGGCCAAGAAGTCCAATAGCCTTCACGTCAGTCGGACAACCACCAGGTCGCAAGGTCTCGCGCCGGCGGTCACTCTGCAGGAGGCCACGGCCACCATGGAGATCTCTGCGATTTGCCTATAGTTGACCTAAGGTAGAAGATCAACGAAGGCCGTGACGCTCGAGACATCATCAACTCGAGACGCCGCGAGCGCGGCGGTGATCCATGCGACATCGACGATAGTGATTGCTTCCCAGCTTTCACCTGCAATATCACCTCCCGCGACTGCCCAAGGGAGTTCAAGCCAATCGGCATCACCAAATACGAAGGCAAACAAGACCCACGACATTGGATTCGCTGCTACTCCACCGCCATTGAAGTGTCGGGCGGCTCCAACACGACCAAGGTTATCTACTTCCCGATGGCGCTAGAATCCGCACCATTTATCTGTCTCGAGAGCTTCAAGCCAGACTCCATCGACTCCTAGAAGGACCCAAAGAAAACCTTCATCGACAACTTCCAAGGCTCCATGCTCCATGCAAGTACTCGCTATGACTTGTCACAGGTTAAGCAGGAGGAGAACAAGACCCTGAGGTCCTACACCCGGCGCTTCTTTGAGATGCTTGCCACCATCGTTAACATCACCGATGAGGACATCATCCACTGCTTCCAAAATAGCCTCGGCTCAAAGAACATCTACCGCAACTTTGGTGCAATCGCCCCAAGACTGTTGTGGAGCTCCACGACATGATGTAGCGATGGGCTGACCACGAGGACGAGGAGAATGAGCGCTTCCCCAAGTGCAACAACGGCAACCGCTCCAACAAAAGCCAGTGGAACTACTTGGAACACTCCCGAAACTGCAAGCCAGACCACGAAGGTAGAGCGCAACCCGCATGGCAAGAAGTTGGGGAACCAGCAGGATCAGTTCGAGAAGATCCTACACAAGCAATGCCCAGTGCACCCGAAGTCCAATCACACACTCTTCCAGTGCATCAGCTTCCGCGAGTCTCTCAACGCACCTCTCCCTGATTAGGACAAAAAGGGGAAGGACAAGGAAGACAAGGAGGGAGACAAGTCGAGGGCACAGGGATATAAAGATTCCAAGAATGTCGTCAATGTTATCTTCGGCTACGATGGTGGTTTCCCAACCAAGCGCTCGTAGAAGCTTACTCTGGGAGATATCTTATCTATTGAGCCAGCCATGCAGTGGCCCTTGAGATACAGCGAGGTCCCAATTTCTTTCTCTCGAGAGGATCAATGGACTAGCTTCTCCGAGCCGGGAAAATTCTCGCTTGTTTTGGATTTTGTAGTGGCCAGCTCAAAGCTGACCCAAGTACTCATCGATGGCTGGAGCGGCCTCAACCTACTCTTCGTGAGTACTTTGAAGAAGATGGGACTGGAGATCTCCAAGATTCTCACCCCAAGCATGGCTTCGTTCTACGGCATCGTTCCAAGAAACACGTCTACACAGATTGGTTCGGTAACATTGCCAGTTACCTTTGGGATAAAGGAAAACTATTGTACGGAGTACATCAAGTTTGAGGTGGCGAACTTTGAGTCTTCATACCACACCAGCCTCAGCAGACCTGCTCTAGCCAAATAAATGGCCGTACCCTATTTCGTCTACCTGCTTCTCAAGATGCCGGGCAAGATAAGGGTACTCACCTTCCGCGACGACTTGAAGAAGTCGTACGACTGGGATCAAGAGGCAATCGAGTATGCCTCGACTACATGCATGCCAGAACCTTCATCTGAAGTTTTCGCGGCCACGCAGTAGCTCTCCAAGTCGGAGATGGTGATTCCAGCTGTACCTCCACAGAAGAAGTTGGGCCAGTCGATGGTGAAGCCTAACATCAGCAACGTCGGTGTGAAGACCATCCAACTGCAGGAGGGCGACTCATCTAAGACGGCACTCAATTGTGCCGGGCTGGACGACAAATAGGAACTTGCACTTGTCAACTTCCTTAGGGCTATGTCAGGGACAGATCCCCTGGGTACCGCAAGGAAGCTACCCCTGAGGAAAAAGAAGTCCGATTCCTACTAGGATTCCACTGTAATCCTATTAGGACTTATACCTTGTAATCCTACTAGGACTCCTACCTTGTAATCCTACTAGGAACCCCGTCCCCTGGGATATATAAAGGAGGGCAGGGATACCTAGATAGGCGGAGAACCAACAGAGAGCAGCCAACAGGCAACTCAACTCCCAAGCACAGGGCGCAATATACAACACCCCAAAACAGGACGTAGGCTATTACGCTACTCTAGCGGCCCAAACCTATCTAAATTTGTATCTTGTGTCCTTGCGTTCACCTTCAGGTTCCAGATCCGGCGATCCCTCACCAAATAATCACCTACGTTAGGGTATCCCTAGGTAGTTTGATGGTAAAAACACCGACAGGCTAACCGAGACATATTTGCATGGACACCATCAGATATGCCACTGGTGCCCAAAGAGTTGATCGAGCATTGCTTAAAAATCTATCCAAAAGCCACCCCCAAGTAGCAACGACTGTGCTGGTTCTCCCCCCACAAGAGGGAGGCCATCAAAAAGGAGTTAGCAAAACTACTCGCGGCTGGTTTTATCAAAGAAGTCTACCACCCAGAGTGGCTAGCTATCCCTATACTCATCTTGGAAAAGAATAATAATAAATGGAGAATGTGTGTGGATTATACCGATCTCAACAGGCACTGCCCTAAAGATCCTTTCGCGCTCCCACGCTTCGACCAAATCATCGACTCCACGGCTGGCTGCGTCCTACTCTCTTTCCTTGATTGCTACTTGGGCTACCATCAGATTGCCCTCAAGGAAGAAGACCAGATCAAGACAACGTTTATCATTCCGCTTGGAGCATACACGACTATGTCCTTCGGGCTAAAGAACACAGGAGCCACATATCAGCGAGCCATCCAGCTATGCCTCGCCGACCAGCTACATTGCAATGTTGAAGCCTGCATGGATGGCGTGGTCATTAAGACCAGAAGCTACGATGAATTCATCTCCGACCTTGAGGAAACCTTGAACAGCTTGCGTAAATTCTGGTGGAAGCTCAACCCAACCAAGTGCGTCTTCGGCGTACCGCAAGGGAAACTACTCGGTTTCATTGTCAGTCACCAAGGAGTTGAAACCAACCCAGAGAAGTTAATTCCATCACAGACATGGGAGCTCCACAGACGATCAAGGATGTCCAGAAGCTCATAGGGTGCATGGCGGCCCTTAACAGATTCATCTCACGACTTGGGGAAAGAGGGCTACCTTTCTTCAAACTTTTGAAGCAGCAAGACAAATTCCAATGGACAGAGGAGGCGGCGCAGGAGCTGGAAGATCTTAAGCATCATCTTCAGTCGCCCCTCATCCTCACGACTCCATTACCAGGCGAGAACCTACTACTATACATCGTCGTGACTACTCACGTCATCAGCACAACCATCATGGTGCAGCGCCTCGAGGAAGGCCATGCATTTGATGTGTAGCGGCTGGTGTATTTCGTCAGCGAAGTCCTCTCTAAATCTAAGGTTCGTTACCTATCAATTTAGAAACTTCTCTACGCTATACTCATCACTTCTAGGAAGCTTCGCCACTACTTCGACAAATACAAGATCTCAGTTTTCACTGATTTCCCATTGGTGGATATACTCAATAATCGGGATGCCACTGGACGTATTTCCAAGTGGGCATTGGAACTAGGGCCCTCAGCATTGATTTCAAGCCTTGCACCGCCATGAAATCTCAAGTAGTAGTTGATTTCATGGCGGAGTGGTGAGAAAATCAAGTCGCAACTCCAGCCAACATGCCTGAGCATTGGGTCATGTACTTTGATGGTTCTCTCAAGCTCGGAGGCGGCGGCACAGGAGTTCTCTTCATATCTCCAACATACGAACAACTCAAATATGTTTTCCAGATACTGTCTCCAACAACGAAGCCAAGTATGAGGCATTACTGCATGGGCTCCGCCTGGCAGTCTCTCTTAGCATCAAGCGTCTACTTGTCTATGATGACTCCTTGCTGGTAGTCCAACAAGTCAATAAGGAGTGGGACATCAACAAAGTAACCATGGATGTGTATGTTGTTGAGATACACAAGTTGGAGAACAAGTTCTCGGGTATGGAAATCATCCATGTGATCCCAGATAATAATGTGGGGGCTGACGTGCTCTCAAAGTTGGGCCCTGATCGAGCAAAAGTCCCACCAGGAGTATTTGTTCACAAACTACATCACCCATTCATTAGGCAACCAGATCCTATGATCATCGATCAAGGTTCGTCAGAACCTAGTCGAGAGGTCATGATGATCGAGATCGACTGGAGGGTACCATTCATCAACTTCATCAAAGATCAGAAGCTACCCCCCAGGCGTTGATGAAAAGAGCACTGAGGCTGCACGCATCATCCGGCAGAGCAAAGGGTACGTTCTGGTCGGCAACAAGTTATACAAACATGGTTCAGCAATAGGCATCCTTATGAAGTGCGTTCTTTTTGAAGAAGGTAAAGAAATACTGCAAGAAATTCATGAAGGAGTCTGTGGCAATCATGCAGCGTCAAGGACGCTAGTCGGGAAAGCATTCAGGTCTAGGTATTACTGACCGACAGCTTTGGCTAATGCCAAAGATCTCGTTCGTCGGTGTACCAATTGCCAGTTCTTCGGCAGGCAGGCTCGCGTCCCGGCGTAAAACCTCATCACCATACCACCATCCTGGCCTTTCGCTTGTTGGGGCTTCGACATGATTGGGCCTTTGACCACGGCGCCAGGAGATTTTACCCATGTGTTGGTGGCCATCGAAAGTTTACAAAGTGGATCGAGTACAAGCTTCATATGGCAATTCTGCACCGCATTAGCTTCCCCAACACTATCATCACATATCTAGGATCTAATTTCCACTCGCACGAGTTCTGGGAATTCTGCGAGAATAGCTCTATTGAGGTAAAGTACATCACGGTCGCTCACCTGTGGGCCAATGGCCAGGTTTAGCGTGCCAACGGCTTAATCTGATGGGCTGAAGAAAAGACTACGATGAGAACAGCAAAAAAGGGGGCAAGTGGATTCATGAGCTCTACTCGGTTGTCTGGGGGCTTCGTACTCAACCAAGCAAAGCCACAGGTCAATCGCCATTTTTTCTCATCTATGGGTCAGAAGTTATCCTCCCTGCGGATTGTCAGACCCGGGGCCACGGGGCTGTGTACATCAAGGAGTCCGTATTGGGCTAGGGGATAGGACGTGTCCTGTACCTTATTTATGCAGTATTCTACCTGCATGCGGGGTAGAACCAGTCGATACAGAAGGAAACTACTCGAGTTATACTCGAGTACGATTCCTAAGTTAGTATCAGACTAGGATTCATGTAACCCTGTCCCCCCGGATATATAAGGGCGGGCAGGGACCCCCTCAAAACATAAGATCACCAGATCAACATTAAGGCAATACAAACCATCATACAGGACGTAGGGCATTACGCATATTGCGGCCTGAACGTGTCTAAACCTTGTGTTGTCTACACCTTCGAGTACCAGATCTCGGCGCATCCCAACCTAAAACCTACCACCTTGGGTATACCCCTTGGTGGGCAGCCGGATAAAACCCGACAGCTAGCGCGCCAGGTAGGGGGGCCGCATCAGAGATCCGCTGGAGAACTCGATGACAATTTTCAAGTTCCCCAGTCCCGTGCTCCCTGAGGGCACAACCTTTGTTTTTGGCTCGTGGGTTTGCGTTGCTAACGGCGCAGGCGGTTTCCGTCGGCACATCGTCGACGACACCTTCAAGCTAAAAACACTTGCCGCAAGGCTCGACGACTTTGTCGATAATCTCGATGAGTTGCCGTTTTCTGACTCTGCCAGGGAAACCGAGGCAGCGTCTGTCTCTATTGTTCCTTTTTCCATGTTGGAAAAGGACTTGGACTCTTTGCTCCAGGCTGGAGGTTCCGAGGCCACCGCATGTCGGGAGGCCGAGGATCACCTGGCCACTTGCGGGCTGATGATCACCACCACCTCCGAAGGACGAATTGTTCATTGGAGGGGGATGAACCTGTTCGATTTACTCGGACATGAAGACCGATTGGTAGCCCATCTTGAGCCTTTGCCTTTTCAGGAGGGCAGGGCGTTGGCTGCCATATCCGAGGGCTCGACTGAGCTAGTCGAAGCCCCCTCTGAAGAACTCGCAACTCGCCAAGTCCTGATGGCGGAAGAAGGGGACGATGATGCCCTCATCCCCATTGGCGCACTTGACGGCATCTCAGAGGATGAAGACACCGCTGCAGCCGAGAACGAGAATGACGCTGAGCGCGACGCGCGACGTGCCAGGAACAGAGCTCGCGCGGTTCGCAGAAGGCGAGCTAACGAGCGCATACGTTCCGCACAGCGTGAACTCGACGCCGAATTCGCCGCGGCAGATGAACGTGGCTTCAGGACTCCCGTGGCCAACATTGCTCGGGTAACTGCACTACTCGAGCGAAGCAACGACCCCAACGTCCGACAAGCACTCATCTATGCCCAACGGGCGTGGGTCCAGTTGGACCAGCAGGCTCCGGCATCGCTTGTCAGGGATGAGTTCGTCGGAGACAACCGAAGCCAGGCCCCAAGTCGAACAACGGGTAATCGTCCGCGACCCCAACGCAGCAACAACAATGATGGCGTGGGTGGAAGCCAGCTCACCGGTGGGAGGCGGCAGCCACCTCCGGCAAACAACCCGAGGCAGCCCAACCCTCCATGTCAACAACCTGATCTTCGTCAGAAGATCAATGAGGGGCGCGATGCCCGGTCAGTCCTCGACTCGAGGCGACGGGAACGCGAGATAGCCGAGCGAGACGACGCTGCTGCAGTGATCATTTCCCTGCGTTCACTGCGAGATTTAACAACTACAAGTACCCGGAGGGTTTTAAACCAATTGGTATTACCAAGTACGACGGCAAGCAGGCCCCCCAACAATGGCTCCACTGTTATTCTACTGCCATTGAGGTGGCTGGCGGCTCCAACAATACCAAAGTTGTCTACTTTCCGATGGCTTTGGAGCCTGCACCGTTGACTTGGCTGGAAAGTCTCTCCAACGACTCCATCGACTCCTGGGAAGGCCTCAAGAAGGTCTTCATCGACAACTTCCAGGGGGCGATATCTCGAGCAGGAACCCAGCACGACCTCGCCAGTGCAAGCAAGAGCGCAATGAACTCCTCCGATCCTACACCCGCCGTTTCTTCGATGTGCGGGCCACCATCGCCAACATCTCGGAAGAGGACATTATCGACTGCTTCTACAACGGCCTCACTGACCCAGGTATATATCGTTATTTTGGGCGTAATAGGCCGAAGACGGTTGCAGGTCTACGCGACATGATGCACGACTGGTCTGAACAAGAAGAGAAGATGCGCGAGAGGTTTCCAAGACGTACCGATCTCAACCAGAAGCGCAACAACGATAACCGGGCTGACAAAGGCCAGCGGGACTTTTCGGGTTCTTCCCGAAAACGCAAGCCAGACGATCTCGTCGCGGCTGTGGAACGTCCTTCGCGGGGCAAGAAGTCGACCACGCAGGAACAGTTTGAAAAACTCCTGCAGAAGAAGTGCCCGTGGTGTGTCAACTCCAAACATGCAGCGATCGACTGCTTTCAGCTCAAGCGCACCTTTGGCTCTCCTGGGAACGGCAAGAAAAACGAGTCGATGGGCAAAGAGCCCAAAGACGAGGAACAGGAAGACAAATCAGAGACACCTAAGTTCCAGGACGCCTCCAAAACCGTCAATGTCATCTTTGGTGGTGACGAAGATTTTTGCTCCAAGCGGGAACAGAAGTTACTGCTACGAGAGATCCTATCAGTTGAACCGACGGTACCACGACCACTACGATGGTCGGAGGTCCCCATATCATTTTCCCGTGATGATCAATGGACCAGCTTTTCCGAGCTTGGGAAGTTTCCATTGGTGCTGGATCCCGTGGTCGCAGAAGTCAAGCTTACTCGGGTTCTTATCGATGGTGGGAGCGGACTCAATCTTATCTTCGCCAGCACGCTAAAGAAGATGGTTCTGGACCTTACCAACAAGCTCACTCCGAGCAAAGCTCCTTTCTACGGTATTGTTCCTGGCAATGCCGCGCATCCGCTTGGAACAGTCGTTCTCCCAGTCACTTTCGGGACGAGGGAGAATTACCGTACCGAGTTCATCAAGTTCGAGGTGGCCAACTTCGAATCTTCCTACCACGCTATACTGGGGAGGCCAGCGCTCGCCAAGTTCATGGCGGTACCGCATTATGTCTACTTGCTTCTCAAGATGCCAGGACGCAACGGTGTCCTCACGCTCCGAGGCGACTTGAAGAAGTCCTATGATTGCAACCAAGAGGCCATCCAGTATGCATCGACTTCCCGTGTGCCAGATGCTTCCGCTGAAGTACTCGCGGCCGCACAGCAACTCTCTCAAGCTGAGCTGGACATCCTGACGAAGAAGTCGAGTCAATCGGGCGTCAAGTCGACGGGTGAGGTGGCTCTCAAGACGATCCAGCTCCAAGAAGGCGATTCATCCAAGACAGCCATCATCGGCGCAGGCTTGGGTGACAAATAGGAACTCGCGCTCGTCAGTTTCCTGCGGGCTAACCAAGACATATTCGCATGGAAGCCATCGGATATGCCAGGGGTGCCCAAGGAGCTGATCGAGCATAGTCTTAATGTTTATCCACAGGCTGTACCAAAGAAGCAACGACTTCGTCGTTTTGCCCCTGATAAACGGGAGGCTATCAAACGGGAAATAGCCAAACTCCTCGCGGCTGGATTCATTAAAGAAGTAATCCACCCAGAGTGGGTTGCTAACCCTGTCCTTGTATTAAAAAAGAACAAAGAATGTAGAATGTGTGTCGATTATACCGATCTCAACAAGCATTGCCCAAAGGATCACTTTGGGCTCCCTCGCATTGATCAGGTAGTCGACTCAACTGCAGGTTGCGTACTGTTATGTTTCCTTGATTATTATTCAGGTTACCACCAGATCGCTCTCAAGGAAGAAGACCAGATTAAGACCGCGTTCATCACCCCGTTTGGGACTTATGCCTACAAGACGATGTCCTTCGGGTTGAAGAACGCTGGTGCCGCCTATCAGCGGGCAATTTAGATGTGCTTTGCTGATCAGTTACACCGGAACGTGGAGGCCTACGTGGATGACGTGGTCGTGAAAACCCGAAGTCCCGAGGGCCTCATCACGATCTGGAGGAAACTTTTGCCAGCCTACGGAAGTACCGATGGAAGCTTAATCCGACCAAGTGCGTTTTCGGTGTTCCGTCAGGCAAATTGCTCGGGTTCATAGTCAGTAACAGGGGCATCGAGGCCAACCCTGAAAAGATCACCGCCATCACTGATTTGGAGGCACCAGCCACAATCAAAGATGTGCAGAAACTTACAGGGTGCATGGCAGCTCTCAACAGATTCATCTCCCGGCTCGGGGAGAGAGGATTACCCTTTTTCAAACTCTTAAAGTGCCAAGACAAGTTTCACTGGACAGAGGAAGCTGAGCGGGCTCTGCAGGATCTCAAGCAATACCTACAGTCGCCCCCGATCCTCACAGCACCATTGCCGGGTGAGACCCTTTTACTTTACATTGCGGCAACTACCCACGTTATTAGCAGTGCTATTGTTGTCGAACGCTCCGAGGAAGGCCATGCTTTTGGCGTGCAGCGGCCTGTGTACTTTGTCAGTGAAGTACTCTCTGAGTCTAAGGTGCGCTACCCGGTGGTCCAAAAGCTTCTCTATGGCATATTGATTACTTCAAGGAAATTACGCCATTACTTTGAAGAGTACCAGATCATCGTGATCACAGACTACCCGTTGGCGGATATCCTACACAACCAAGATGCCACGGGTCGTATTTCAAAATGGGCAGTGGAACAGGGGGCTCTGTCGATCGACTTCAAGCCACGCACTGCAATTAAGTCACAAGCTCTAGTCGACTTCATGGCAGAGTGGAGGGAAAATCAAGTTCCAAAACCAGTCGACAAGCCAGAGCATTGGACCATGTACTTCGATGGTTCTCTCAAGCTCGATGGCGGCGGTGCTGGAGTTCTATTCATTTCCCCAAGAGGCAAACAACTCAAATACGTCCTCCAAATTCTCTGGGAGGTATCCAACAATGAAGCCGAGTATGAAGCGTTGCTTCACGGGCTCCGTTTGGCGATATCACTAGGGATCAAGCGACTACTTGTATATAGCGATTCACTCTTGGTCGTTCAGCAAGTCAACAAGGAGTGGGACTGCAACAAGGAGACCATGGAAGCCTATGTACAAGAGGTACGCAAGCTAGAAAACAAATTCTCTGACCTAGAAGTTCATCATGTGCTGCGGGAACACAATGTCGCTGCCGATGCCTTATCTAAGCTGGGATCAACCCGAGCACAAGTCCCAGCAGGGGTATTCGTTCAGGAGCTGACGCACCCGTCCATCAGCCCTTCACTGCCGGTTTCCACCGTCACTGGCTTCGTACAGCCAGAACGGGAGGTTCTGCTGGTCGGGGAGGACTGGAGAGGACCTTTCGTCGACTTCATCCGAGATCTCGTCTTACCGGCCGGGACGGACCCGAAAAGCGCTGCTGCCGCCCGCCTCATGCGACGGAGCAAGGGGTTTGTCCTAGTCGAAGACAAACTGTATCGGCGCGGCGCACGATCCGGCGTACTCATGAAGTGCATCACAACAGAAGACGGTCTGGACATATTGAGGGAGATACACGAGGGCGTGTGTGGTAACCACGCCACGTCAAAGTCACTGGTCGGCAAAGCATACAGAGCTGGTTTCTGGTGGCCTACCGCCGTGTCCGACGCCGAAGATCTGGTGCGACGATGTCAGAACTGCCAGTTCTTCGGTAAGCAAACTCATGTCCCGGCCCACACCCTCATCACTATACCGCCTTCCTGGCCGTTCGCTTGTTGGAGCCTCGACATGATTGGGCCCTTCATAACGGCGCCAGGAGGTTTTACTCACGTTCTGGTGGCTATTGATAAGTTCACCAAGTGGATCGAGTTCAAGCCGATCGCCAAGCTTACTGCAGACAGGGTGGTCGACTTCATCTCCGACATCTTACATCGTTTCGGCTTCCCCAACACTATTATCACTGACCTGGGTTCAAATTTCACGGCCAACCAATTCTGGGAATTCTGTGAAAATTCATCCATTGAGGTTAAATACGTTTCGGTGGCTCACCCAAGGGCAAATGGGCAAGTCGAGCGGGCGAATGGTTTGATCATTGACGTCCTCAAGAAGAGACTTTACGATGCCAACAGCAAAAAGGGCGGGAAGTGGATTCACGAGTTGCCACACGTAGTCTGGGGGCTGAGGACTCAACCTTCAAAAGCCACAGGGCAGACCCTGTTCTTTCTTGTCTACGGCTCCGAGGCGATTCTCCCGGCAGATATCATGTGGAAATCCCCTAGGGTGGAGATGTATAAAGAAGGCGAGGCGGACGAAGCACGACAGCTGGAGTTGGACTCCGTCGAAGAGGCTCGCTGCTCTGCTCTCGTTCAGTCAGCCCGTTACCTACAGGGAATCCGGCGATATCATGATCGCAACATTAAGGAAAGGTCATTTAGCATCGGCGACCTTGTCCTTCGTCGCATTCAGGACGAGTCGGGTTTGCACAAGCTTAACTCGCGATGGGAAGGACCTTTCATCGTCAAGAGGGTTACAAGACCGGGATCTTATCAACTTCGGCACCCCGATGGTCAGGATGTACCCAACTCATGGAACATCGAGCACCTGCGACGGTTCTACCCCTAAGCAGTCTCGTGCCCAATTTCTGTATGTGTCAATGACAAGTTTTACTTTTCTGGGTCGATTTGGCGGCTTTGTGCCACACAACCCGAAATGCAAATTCTTGAATATAACGGTGGCGGCTTCTGGCCATGCTCAAATTCTATATAAAATCGACTACTTGCCGGTGGCACATGGGTCGTCGCGATGCTAATCGTGTTCTTTCAAACTCGTTAGGCCCGTCTGGCTCGGGTTCTATCTAACTCGTTTGGCTACTCCTGCGGCGGTTACACCTCAGGGTAGTTTTCGACTGTTTGCCATGAGCATCCTAGTCGTCGCGCTACAGACTGCGCGTTCCGGGCCCAAGTGGATCCCTTTTGGTGGGATCTTATCTAGCTCAGCCGATGAGCTCTCGCGAAGGGCTAAATCGACTACTCTCTGAGTCGCTGCACTCAGAGGTAGCGCGCCTATGCTCCAAAGCAGATGGGGCTCTTAGTCTGCACAATAAGGCTACAAAGGAACAAACATGGTTTCTTATATTACAAAAGTCTTAAGCACTAACGGTTCAATCCTGGACCATGTTTCCTACAATTTTTTCAGCTACAGGCCGGACCTCTAGCAAATACTCGCGGAAGCTTTCATCAGTACAATCAGCAGCTGCACCCTCCGCGAGTACTTCTAGCCGAGCCTTTGGCCAGAAGGACTTTACAAGGCCCAGGGCATGGCCCACGTAAGATGTGGCAGCCTCGGTGACAAAGTTGAGGATCTTCTGTGGCGCCCCGCGAAGTCGATCAAGTAGTGGTGACCCATCTTCAGCACCGTCTTCCCGAGGATCCACCATCTCTACGAGTTCTTGAGCTGCCACCTTCAAATCATTGAGTTCCTTCTGGCGCTGCTCTTTCTCCTCGCCCAAAGTCTTGATCTGCTGGAGGCAGTCGACAAGTTGCTTCTCCATGTCGGCCATCACCTTCCGCAGACCCTCGACTTCATCTGCGCGGCGATATAGCATGTTCTTCAAATCAGTAAGCAATCCCTCTTTATAATTTAAGAGTTGTTTAAGTTCTGCGATGATAGGCAGGTTTCAGATCATGAAGCCATCGACTATGGGTATGAATTCGAGAATTGAATCCAATATACCTTTATGGGTTTTTCGCTGCTCCTTGAGTCGGCCTTGGAGCTTGATGATATTCTGCTCGAAGCCGGCTCGCTCCTGCATCAGCTCGTCGATACGCCTGGTGGACTCTTCTAGCTTCGTTGAAGATTTTTGGTTCATGTCCTACATGTTCCTGGGCGTCAGAGAAAATTGATTTAAGCATACGGTTACCAGCGGTATAGACAAGATTTACCAGGGCAAATGAGTCGATCGCCTTGATCATTTGGCGCAGGCGGCTCAGATCATCCCCTGGGAGCTGCATCCCTTGGAGCATATCGGTGTTCTCCCCTACAGGGTTTGGCAACCCGGGTGCCTCGCAAGAAGCACCCGCACCCTCCAAGGCTGACGGCTGCGAGGTCCCTGCAACGGACAAGTGTTCATATAACAATGATTGTGGCAGAAGGCAGTGGGGTCATTTACCTGCACCGTCAACGGGTACGGCAGTGGCCGTTTCGACTTGCTCATTGCCGGGGGCTTGGGGTTCTGTGTGCTGGGGCTCGGGTAGTGGCGAATCAAGCATGATTACATCTGCCCTCCCTGCTGGCTCTAGCGCGTCGGGTTGCCCAGGCGACAGCTGGGGGGCTGGTGGCGCCAACTCGAGTTCTGGCGTTACCCCAGCTGTTGATCTGCTTAAGACAAAAGCACAACATTTTTACTGTGACTTTTACACGTGGCTAAAGGCAAGGTCCAAGGTATTACTTACCTCTGGGATCGGATCATTGTCGGTTTCCTCCACACCAGTTTCAACGGCTTCTTTACCACGGTACTTGTGGCTGGAGGAGTTGGCGTACAGGACGAGGAGGCTGGCAGCTCTGGCACGGCGATGTCCGTGGCACCTATTGCCGGCGGCGGTGCCGTTTCAGTCGAGGGCGTGAGCTGCCCCGACATTGTGCCTGCCACGGCGATAGTTACATCGTCTGCGACAGAAGGCGACGGATCGGCCTTATCGACCTCTGTGGGTTCGGCTTCTGGTGCATCTTTTCTGGTGGGGGGCACTTCGGCTACCCTCTGGCGCTGGGAGCCGGGCAAGGAAGACGAGGGACTGCAAGACAGAGTTGTCATTAGTGTTCAGCAAGGCAACTCGCCACTATTGTTCGACAGATACTTACCCGGCGAGGTCAGCGGTGCTGGCTTTACGTTTCCGCATCTCCCGGCACCGCCGGGGAACTAGAGGTGCGTCGTCGGACCATTCCACGGATGATCCGGAGGAGTCGTCGGCTTGCACCCTCTCCCTAGCTGCCTGGCTGCCCGTGGCTGATTCGCTGCCAGCAATTTGTTCCTTCTGTGCTTTGGCGGCGGCGCTGGGCAGCATATGGTAGGGCCGGGGCAGATCGGGTTGTGGTGGGTAACTCCGATACAGCGCTGTTGAATCCTGTGTTAAGACAATCGGTTAGTATTAACTCTTTAGATCAAAGGAAGAAGTCGAGAAATCGAACACTTACTGCTGGTGGTCGATTCTGGGCGGTAAATCCTGCTGGAACATACGGGACAGCATCCACATCTAGTAGAATTCGCCTGACGCGCACAAGAGCAGCATCGTCCCCAAGCTCTTCTACGCACATACGGGATGGGTCTTCAGTACCCAGGTACTCGAATCCTAAGGTATGTCGCTGCTGAATGGGTTGGACTCGGCGTTTGAAAAATGACAGCATCACTGATGCCCCGGTTACCCCCGTCTCTTTGTGCGCGGCAATCAACTCGAGCAGTTCTTTTACTTGGTCCATCTCGGCTTCATTTGGCTCCAATGTCCATTCGCCACGCTGAACAGGGGGCCTGCCAGACCGCACAGGGAGTTGGGGGGCATGGTTCGCAATGTAGAACCAGTGTTGTTTCCACCCGGGGACATTTGACGGAAATTTGTATGATATATATTTGTCACTAGCGTGTTGCCTAAGCTGGATTCCAGCGCCCCCTATTGCAGAAGGATTTTTTGAGGTGGGCTGGGGCTTCACACGGAAAAGATAGCGGAAAAGAGCCCAATGTGGCTCAATTCCGAGGAAAGCTTCACAAAAATGGATGAAAATGGAGATATGGCAGATCGAATTGGGGTTGAGGTGTTGCAGCTCAATCCCATAGAAGTAGAGAAGACCACGGAAGAAGGAGCAAGTGGGGAGGGTGAATCCCCGTTCAGAGAAAGAGCAGAAAGAAACGATCTCATCGACGTTTTCCATGGGAAATGGATCGCGAAGAGGAAGGCGCCAATGGATGAGATCCCTTTCCTGAAGCAGACCCCCCAATACCAAATTTGCTAAATTATGGCGAGAACACTTACTAATTGACCATTCTCCGGTTGCTGCTTGCGCCTCTTTCAAGTCCTTCTGGTTGTTTTTCTTCAGAGCCATTTCGAATCTTTTCAGCCACGAGTTGTTTTCACAAGCGCTCGGGGGCTGCGGCGGCGGGCTCGAAGATCTTCGACTATGCTGGGCGGCGGAAGGGCTCGGGCAGGTCAGACCCTAATTGGGGTTTTGTTTTTCTCTGGTGGCGATGTCAGATCTGAGGGCACAGGAAAAACCCTAACTGACCGCGGGGTTAAATAACCAGCGTTCTGGCAGTGGTTTACTGTGTGTAAGATGAAGCATTGCGCAATAGAATTAATTGGATACTGGCAGTTTTTTGGCAGATTTTTTGGGCCGTTACCCGATTCACCATTTTTTCTGGGTTAGTTGTCCTGAAAAAAGAGGTTTTTCGGGTTTCGAATCTAATTTCTGCTAATTGTCTCCTCTTAGACTTTATTTTTTCAAAGGGAACTTTTTTTTGCCACGACCTTTGGGATCCTTTTTTCCAAAAGATTTGGACTCAAGGCTCGGGGGCTGTGGGACACGTGGCATCGACTACTTATTTTTCGAAAGTACTCGAAGGATAAGAAGGAAAGATTCAAAGCTAGTTTGACCCTCAGCTTGATTCTTTGATTCAACCTAAGGCTCGGGGGCTACTCCATATGGAGTGCGATTATTCATCGCACCCCATATAAAAGAAAGAATTCGGGGCATGAGCACCTCATAGCTTCGATGCAGTCAGAAGAGTACTCGAAGGAAAATTTCAGGACGGAGCTTCGAAAGAAGTCGAAGACTGCTTCAGAAGTACTCGAAGAGCCTGCAGTATTCAGCTACGAAGAGCTCGGGGGCTTGTCAGACCCGGGGCCACGGGGCTGTGTACATCAAGGAGTCCGTATTGGGCTTGGGGATAGGACGTGTCCTGTACCTTATTTATGCAGTATTCTACCTGCATGCGGGGTAGAACCAGTCGATACAGAAGGAAACTACTTAAGTTATACTCGAGTATGATTCCTAAGTTAGTATCAGACTAGGATTCATGTAACCCTGTCCCCCCGGATATATAAGGGCGGGTAGGGACCCCCTCAAAACATAAGATCACCAGATCAACATTAAGGCAATACAAACCATCATACAGGACGTAGGGCATTACGCATATTGCGGCCTGAACCTGTCTAAACCTTGTGTTGTCTACACCTTCGAGTTCCAGATCTCGGCGCATCCCAACCTAAAACCTACCACCTTGGGTATACCCCTTGGTGGGCAGCCGAATAAAACCCGACACGGATATCATGTGGAAGTCTCAAAGACTGGAGATGTATGAAGAAGGTGAAGCTGATTAGGCAAGACATCTGCAGCTTGATTCAGCAAAAGAAGTCAGATGTGACACCTTGTTATAGTCAGCTCTCTACCTACAAGGCATCCGACACTACCACGACTGCAACATACAAGAGAGGTCCTTCAGCATCGGTGATTTGGTCCTCCGTCTCATCCAAGATGAGATAGGGCTTCACAAGCTCAACTCGCGATAGGAAGGGCCCTTCATCGTCACCAAAGTTATACGACCGGGGTCGTACCGACTGCAAGACTCCGATGGCCAGGATATACCAAACTCCTAGAACATTGAGCACCTACGCTGTTTCTATCCCTAGATAACTTGTACACAAAGCTGTCAGCTGCAGTGCAGCACGTTTATCAATAAAGAGTTGGTTTGATCTTCAAACGACTACTTTTTGTCTCTAAGCTGGACTACATAACTCTAGGGCTTCGGCCACGAGTACTAACAACGTGTTAACTATGCCTAGTCACTAGAAGTACTCGGGGGCTGTCGCCACGAGTCCTTCCTGAATGACTACTTTCACGCTTGCCCTACGGGCCAAAGCGCAAAGACTAGTTGCGACCGACTCCAACTACTTCTAGTACTAGCCTAACGGTTTTTAGGAACCAATGGCATGAGTCACTGCAAGAAAGTTGAATAGGCTCCCACACCTATAAAAGCAATCCAGAGTATCGCACGGTGCAAGTAAATCTTTATTCGCTTATTTTTCCTGTATGGGACTTTACGCTAGACACCAAATCATCAATTACCTCCAGAAGCGTGGCCTTCTGAGCAGTTCTGTATTGGGCATCCCGCATTCTTTATCTAAGTCCTACGATTTTTGGTATTACTCTATGAGTAAGCACACCAAACACATCAACAGGCAACAACAAATAAAACATATATACATGTTTACATACATAGACAGGGTTGCCGATGTAAGCATCAGATCTTCAATGAGTTCAAGCGGAACGACATACTTCCACTTTGATGGAGTGACCAGTATGCGGCCTGAAGACGTACTCGCAACGCCTTGTCCTTGCGGTGCAGGCTACTGCTGCAGGATATATGTCACCTCACCCATAGCGATCAGTAGAGTTCAGGAAAAATAGATCCTACGTGTGAGGGTGGCTAAATCAACTTACCCGTGGAAATCTCTGGGGACTCCTCTTCGGCTTTGGTCCTCTCCCCCATGGGTGGTTCGATTTCAATATTGGCCTCTACGATGATAGGCTCTAGGGGTTCCCACGGCACCGATGACTCAACAAGCATGGTTGTCACCAGCACCGCACTCGACGCCGCAGCATCAGACTCCTTCTCCGGCTCGGGGGCTGGAGTCTCCAAGCTTAGAGCAAAGGAAGAACTACATACAAGAAGCAGCAACATGTTCTATCATTTATGACAATGGGCCTACAATTTACAAGTGAAAGCATTCGGATACTTGCAGTGCAGACTTCTTTACTCCTAACTTCCTCTTTTTTAGTGGTATGGGTCCTGGGATAGCACCTAAAGCACTTGCCAACATGGTTCCGCTAGCCGAGGGCGGTGTTTGCTTCGGCGGGGCAGCCGCAATGGCCACCAACGAACTCAGGCCAGTCGCAGGTGGTGATTGCCCCGGTGCTGCCCCAGGAGAACCTGATGACGGGTCCATTGTGACGGAGGGCATGCTCTGCTCCCTCACGGTATCATCCCTAGCACATCCTCGACCCTTCACTTCAAGTGCTTGGGGTTTGAGGAGCTAGTAGAGAAGAATCAAGAAAAAGGGAGAATTGAACAAAACTCAGGAAATGCAAATTGAGCAAAAGTACTCGCAAGTTCAGGAAAAGCTCTTACCTGGGTGTTTCTTCATCATCACCACTTGGCGAAGCGCTTGCCCTGCGCTTCCGGGCAGTAACCCGCAGGTTGTTTGGGTGACTTGGCAAAAGATTACCACCAGGAGAGCTTGCGCCTTCTTGGGAGGTCTTCATGGATTTGCTCTTGATCACCTTAGCGAGGGTGCGGTCAAAGTCAGTTTCATCGCCCTCCTCTTCCTCGCTGGATGCTGCAATGGCAAGAGGACGGGTGGAAGGTATCAAGTGGATTGGGCACTCAATGTCTGGCATAGGAGGCATACTCCTATACACATTTACATCATCCTGCAGTAATATTCCAAAATTTTTCAGTGCACAAATAGATTCAAGGATATCAGAAGTACTTGACATAATGATATGACTACTTACCCCTATCTATTCGGGAGGAGTTTTCGCAGAGTACAGGCTCGGCACATATGGGATGGTTTCAGCGCCCATGAGCACCTGGCTTACTCGCAGCAAGGCTTCACCTTTCTTGATACACTTTGTAGAAAATTGAGACAGATCTGAGATGCCAAGGTATTCGAAGCCAAAGCATGTGCACTTCTGCAGAGGCTGGATCCACCTGCCCCGCCATGTGAACATCATTGACACTCCAGTAACTCCAGCATCTCTGTGCTTCTTGATCATGCCGAGCAGCTCCTCGATTTGGCTCATGTCTTGGCATGCCATAGTCCACTCATCACGGATCCTGAGTGCCCCGGCGGTCCTTTTGGGAAGCGAGGGATGATGGTTTCCAATGTAGAACCACAGCTCCCTCCACCTAGATAAACTAGTGGGGAATTTGTAGGGGATGTACTTTTTTCCATCCCCAGCCTCAATTTCAATCCGACTCCATTGACTTCATACATGGAACTCTCGTTGGGTTGTGGTTTGAGATTGAAGAGGTAGCAAAAGAGGTTGAACTGGGGTTCTATCCCCAAGAAGGCTTCATAGAAATGAACAAAGATGGAAATATGGAGAATAGAATTAGGGTTGAGGTGATGGAGTTGGACACCATAATAGAAGAGAAGACTGTGAAAGAAATCAGATACGGGGAGGGGCAATCCGTGCTCAACAAAATATTGAAACAAAACAATCTCCTCAGCCCTTTCATATGGTCTGTTATCACCAGTGGTAGAGTGTGACACGCTAGGTATTTAAAATGCTAAAACAAGGGTCACGAATTTACCATCATGCATAATAAACAAGAACAATTCAAATCATGCATCTCTTTTAGGAATACATGTGCATGTATGTGTGCATATAAGGTTTTTCATAAATATGTTCATAACCATACATGCTCAACTTGTCACTAAAAAAATGTAGCATAAAAATACGCTCATATTTTAGTACCTTACAAAGCGTACTTCAAACACCATTTGCAAATTCAAATTTTAAACACATGAGATGAATAGGAATTCAAATCCTAGTAGTTTTAGATTTAAAATAACTTCTAAACTAAAGCTCAAATGAACTTTGATCCAAAATGAAAGTCATAGAGTTTGAAATTCCCTACAACTTTCATGCTGGCAGATTTCAAAGTTTTCTTGCAAACTTTTGAGAAAAATTCATTTGACCCTCACCGTTTCTCTCTCTTCCTTCACTCTCCTCTCTCTCCCTCCCTTGTTCTGTCCCTGTCGAGGGGCAGCGGCCGCCGGCCACCTGGCCGGCGATGCCTGCCAGCGAGCCACGCCAAAGGGCAGCACCTCGACAGGCCTCGACAGGCCTGCGGCTGAATCGCCCTCCCCTGCCTCGAATCCACCCATGCCCAATGCGAGCGTCACGTGGCCGTCGATTCCCGACGGCCGAGCCACGATGCGCCGGCGATGCCGCGCTCTTGTTCCGGCTGCGTGCTCTGTTGTGCCACGCCCAGCTCCACCTCCCCTCTCCCCTTCCCCTTGCTCGCCTATAAAAGGCAGGCCGGCTCCACCTGCTTGCACCCGCATTGCGCAGAGCTGCTACCGCCATGGCCGCCGCCTAGCTCCTCCATGCCGAGCCCCCATTCCCGCACCTCCTCCATCCCAACAAACCCCCAGAACCAGTTTGCCTTGCGCCCCTAGAGCTTCCCAAGCCGCAGCCCCACCACTCCGGCCGCCACAATCGCTGGAGCACCGGCCGCACCATTGCCGGAGCTGAAGCTCCAGCGGCCAGCTCATCTCCGACCTCCTCCACCCCCACCAAGGCCCTCCACAGGTTCTCCTCGACCTCCTCGTGATCCCCCACCACTTTCCCACCGCCGGTTAGCCCTTCCTCACTAGGAATTTGACCGCCAATCATGGCAGCCCCACCTAGGGACTACATTGCAATCACCAAGTTCTTTTTAAAGTCCTTTCTGCTAGATTCAGGGACCTATCTGTGAGAACTCGAGTTAACTTTTGTTTTCAAGAGGCTATCAATTGTAAAATCAATCTAAAATCATAGAAAAATCAGAAAAATGCAAACTAAAATTTCTTGTGACCCTCTTGATGAATCCTACAACTTTTGCATAGAAGGATGACCAGCTGAAAACTATAACTTGATCTAAAATTAATCTTATTTTAAATAGAATATAAATGTACCTCTTGATCTAGGATAGCACTGTGGATGATTTATGGACTGTAAGCTAGTCTCTGCTTGTTAAGACTTGTTTAAAAATCTCCAGGCCAGAACAAGTCTCTACGAGTAGTTCTTGTTGGATCTTTTTTGATGTGCTATTTTTGCTAGAGTTATTTTTTCATGCTGTTCTACTGATATGTTAGGGTTGAAACTTTTTACAGTAGAGTAATCTTGATGCATAAATGCTATGGATAAAGTTTGGAACTTTTTACTTCTGTCTAACTTGCTCATATGTTTCTAGTTAAGAAAAACTACATTAAATCAAAGTAACTAGTTCTAGTTCTTAGCAAAATAAAAAATTTTAACCAGAGACTACATTTGAGTAGATAACCATGCAAGAAAAGTTTGGAGTTCAGAAGCTCAGTTGATCTGTCAGTAAAAATGAATCTTGATTATTTTAGATTTATATTACTATATTTTCTATGCTCTATATGCTGCTCATAAATATATGATAAATTTTAGAAGATTAAATATAGAATAATAAACACTCTGTAAAATATTGAGCACCAGTACTTGCATATTGGGACCTGCATAAAAGAGTATAGGTTCCAGTAGTAGCTATTTATTTTATTTTTAGTGTTTAATATACTGCACAAAAGAGCTGAAAATTTTATAGTAATTTGTCCACTAAGAAATGTGCTATGCATAAAATGTTCAAGAACAGAACCTATGTCTAGCTTTACTTAAAAAGTGTCACATGTTGCCTTGTGTTGGGTAGAGAAAAAGAAAAATGGCTGCATGTTAATAACTTATGAAAACACCCCTCTCACCTAATGAAGCAAGTAAAGTTAATTGATACTCTATAAATGACTGACAAGGAATTGTAAATAAAATGCTTTACAACTTTAAAATAAAATATTTATTTAATCTGTACCATCAAAGTAACTCATGCATATGCATTACGTGTAGACACTACTGCTCTCGCCGACGGAACATGCAAGTCGGTGCCTGAGTCCGAGAGTGAGTAGCACGAAGCTCAAGTTAATCTAACTGAAGTTGCTGAAGGCCCTGTCGGTGTTTTACCGCCACGCCCACCGAGGGATACCCCCGAGGTGGTGAGTTTGTAGGTAGGGTGTCGCCGAGATCAGGAACTTGAAGGTGCAAAGGAATGTAAGGTTTTAGACAGGTTCGGGCCGCTAAGAGCGTAATACCCTATGTCCTATGTGGTTTGTATTGCCTTTGATGATGAATTTTCCCGAGGGGTCCCTGTCCGCCCTTATATAGTCTAGGGGGATAGATTTACATGGAAGTCCTAGTCGGGTACAAGCCCATGAGTCCTACCCGAGTACTTCTGGGGTAGTTTCCTACCGTGTCCAACTAATATAACTACTGTACAAATAATCCTACTGCATTACTAGCAGTTACAACAGGTGTAGGGCGTGGGCCATGTCCCATCCCGTATCCTAGGAGAAGTGTGCCACGTGGTCAGTCCTGTGTGCCCAGGTCTGATAAGCCCCCGAGCTCTTCGTAGCCGGGAAATGCAAACGTCCGAGTACTTTTGAATACGTCTTCGAGTTCTCCCAAACTTCATCTTGAAGGAGTCCTCTAAGTACTTTCCTGGATGTATCGAGAGTGTGCGGTGCTCATGCCCTGAGTAGTTGTCCAGTCTTCTTTATATGGGGTGCGATTAAACTCGCAGTCCATATGGAGTAGCCCCGAGCCTTAAGTTGACACGTGGAATCAAGCTGAGGGTCAATTTAATCTTGAGTCTTCTTGTGGCAGAACCAACCTGAATTATACTGGCTCAAGTACGCGAGTCCATTCCTGAGGGCTCCAACGTGCTTCAAAAGGTATAATCCCTTGGCCTGTCGGGTAACGTCCCGATAAACCACCGAATACAGGATCAAATAAGGTTACCTCACACGAAGGTGAGTCCAGAGATACAGTCACCATCATATTTTACATCATAGGGAATTACATTACAAGATTTCCAAAAGCAGTACGAAGTTCCAAATTTAGAAAAGTTATTACAAACTGTTAAAGTTATGGTTTTTGGCAGCGGAAAACATATGCGATGATTAACAACACGTCGTCAAGATGGATGTCATGCTAAGCCCGGGCACGACATCACTCGGTATCATCAGTGTTGGCCGGGGACGGATCCCATTCCACGAACCAACCATCGGGAAGAGCACAGGGCCAAGACAGGGGAAGAGTAGGGTCTTCAAAGACTTTACCTGAAAAACATATAACTAGCAAGACTGAGTATACTAATACTCAGCAAGGCTTACCCGTCTCATGGTATACTTAGCCATGTAACTAGACTTATGAAGGCTTGTAATGGTTCTGGGTTTAGTTTTTAGCTGAAAAGCAATAAAGAGTAAATCCTTATTTTCAAGTTTTAGCTTTCAAATTCTAGTTGATTATCTATTTTAGGTAAGCACCTATAACTAAGCAAGCATGGTATAATCTTTTGTCAAACGTCATCTTTGATAACCATATAATTGCTCTTGTTACTCTATGTGACAAAGGGATCAAGCAGTCTCAATCTCCGCGAGAAACGGACGATTCTGAATCAAATTTCCAACCTTGCAAGGGTAAACCTAACTCACACGCTTGGAACATCCAACGATTGTTCTGAAGCAACCGTTTGCCTTTCATTCTGACTCGTGGATCAGAGCCACCATAAGCGACTGTAGGACCATACGCACTTCCAAAGCGCAGGACGTGCGCCTGTAGCGCAACTACATGACCGTACTCCTGGTTGCCCAGCAACACGTATTCCTACACGTCGAATCAAGTAACAGGAAGAACTAAAATACGAGTGGTGGGAGGTATGTCCACTCCTCGGGCCGATTGGTTACTAGGCTTGCCGCTTACCCAAAACTCACGGCATGTGGTTAGTACTTTCAAACGCTTAACCCCGATCACCACACACTGCGACCTTATCAAATTCAACAATACAGACGGGGTATCATCTCAACCATGATACTTCACATTCTTCCCGTCCGTCATCCTTTATAGTGATTGCAGGAATGTAAACATTACAACTCCTATATCGCGCGAGTGACAGGAAATCACTCGACTTCTACTGGTCCTATTAACATAGCAGCTAGTCGGACTCCAGTTCTAATGTTTAGTACATCGGTTCCTGGAATTATGCAACTAGGGTTCCAAGCAATCCCTAAGAACTTAATGCATGGAAATATGTAAATAGATATAGATTGCAGTGTAAATAAAATAGTGGGTTATGTCCGGGGCTTGCCTTTACTAGTGGGGCTGAAGTCAGGGATGTTAGTATTATTATCTAATTCCGAACTTTGGTTCGGCGCTTCCGATAATCCCTTGGTGATGTTCACTTGGTCTTCAGAAACATCTTCTGTGGGAGATCTCGTAGGTACCGTCTACGAAAGTAGTCGTATCTACATGCAATACAACATTACATTCAAAGTGTACACATAAAACTATTTTCCTTCATGATAAAATTGCAATCTAACACTCATTCAACATATCACTCATATATTAACCAAAAAGATCTAAAACTAAACTTAGATAGAGCATTAGGGGGACAACTAATTAAACTCAGCTATTTTGCTGAAGGTTACAAAACAGCTGATTGGAAACAACAGGGGTTCAACTGATGGACTTAGTAAAGGAGGGAGCTGTCTACTTTGCCTTAGAAAAGAGGCTGGTTTCCTTTTGAAAGAGAAATCGGCAGGAACGATCTCTGTATATAAGCAGAAGAGGTTAGCCGATTTGAGTTCATCTGGGGTCAAATCGGCTGATATGGGTAGGAATGTTAAAGGTACAGTGCTTCAAGGATAGGACAAGGAAGGATCTTGCTGATTGGATCTAGTTATCAGCATGCTTTTGCCTAACTGATGGTTGGTGTATCGGCTTGCCTTAGTCGATGAGGGTGCATCAGGTTTAGCCGATTGGCGTGCTTTGGTCATGCCTAACAGAGGCGTGTCTACTGTGCTGTCTTACTGATCTAGGGTTGCGTACTTTGGTTTGGGTAGCCGATTGATAAGTGCATCGGTTTCCTAATTGATCGATGAAAGCATCGATTACTTTAGCAGAGGGGTGATTCCTAAAGCAGCTGTGTCTTAACTGAGATGTGATTAAGTGGTATCCTAGGTAACTAGGTGTGGTTGTATCGGCTCGATTACGTCAGCATAACAATTGAGTGACGTACAGCCGATTGGAGTGTGGTTGAGGGTATGTGACCGATAGATATATAACCGATCTCTCAGCCGATAAATCGGCTGATAGAAGTGTGTGGATAAGGATGGGAAGACTAAGGATTGATCGGCCATATTTGACCGATATGGAAAACAACTAGAATCGGCTTGGATCGGCCGATAGCAAGAATTCTAAGATTGTGTGTACACCTTTGATACATCGACTATGTACAGCCGATGTAGGACAGAACAAAAAGAATTGTATCGGCGGTAGCCGATATTAAGAGGGTAACAACCGGATGGGCTAATCAGCCGATGGTAGAAACATATCAAAAGAAATGCATCGGCGGACAGCTGTTATACAGAAACATCATAGACTCAATTGAAACGGATGCTTAGCGGCTGAGCTGATAGCCGACGCTGAAGCATAGCTACAGAGATGTATTAACTAAGCAGCAGATACACACGAACTAATAAGGATCCTTATACGAAAAGGACCTTAAGGAAACGGCAATCAAAACAAGGACAAAGTCTTGATGGCAAGGATATGAGCACTTGTGTGAAAGGATTAACTAAGTATCACACATCTCTACTTGAGACATACATCCTATGATTTACCTTTCAGTTACAACACATGCATATCACATAAGGTACAAATAAAGCATTCATTTTCTAATATTTAACCTAGACCACAAATAAAAGACTTTCAGTTCAAGATCACAACACAAAATTGTAGATTTTGACCTAAGGATTCGTACAAAACTGGTTTTGTATTTTTATGAATTTCTTACAAATTTCTATGGAATGTAGAAGTTCACTGATTTGAAATAAAGAAGACTCTGGAAATTTTACAAAGAACACCCTAGAACTTTCTAAATTAAAGCAATTAAGTCCATGGTGGGGGAAAACAGAGAATAGGAAGATATCGACGATGTTCCGGCAAAAGGGGTCGCCGGCAGTAGGAAGATTCAGCGGATCAGGGCAAACCTTAGGGTAACCTTAGTTGTGGAGGAGAACGGGTGGAAAGTGAATTCCCGCGATGAACAGGATCGGCGATGAGAAGTGCTCGACAGTGGCGAGGTTCCGTGGGTGACGAAGAAGCTTGCCAGGGGATTGTAGTGGGTGGAGGATGGCCGGAGGGGTATTCCTCACGGTGATACGTGGTGATGGTAGTCGGCTTTGCCACGGCAATGATGTTCCGGTATACAGGGATTGAAGAGGCTCGATGGGGGTTCAGGAGTTTCTTCGAGGTGTTGTGGTCTCACTCGGATGATTGGCGAGGAGTAGGAGCTGCTGGACGTCATGGATTTATGGGAGAAGTTGATAGAGCTGGATTGGTTCACTATGCTGACTCCTTCGCGAAACTCAGGGTTCTCCTGCTCACGGGCTGAGCCTCCTCTGCTCACGCACATGTGATGCTAAAGCATGGCCAGCCGAACGCTTCTGCTCGCACAAGAAGAAACCCTCTTTGACCTGACTGCTCTGGTGCGTGCACTGCCGGCATGCTTGCGCA
This sequence comes from Panicum hallii, assembly GCF_002211085.1. Lineage (NCBI taxonomy): Eukaryota > Viridiplantae > Streptophyta > Magnoliopsida > Poales > Poaceae > Panicum > Panicum hallii. The sequence goes on from NC_038042.1 coordinate 32,594,087, forward strand.
GCCATTCGCAAGCCGCCGCGCTAGGTCGCAGCCCTTGTGCTCTGTTCCCGTTCTGTTCTCACACCACTGGCCCTCAACTTGCTCGTGCGTGGCCTGTTGCCTTGCACGCGCACTCGCCTGCGGAATCGAGCCGAGCCGGCCATCGGTAGAACACTTCCGCTCGCACTCGCGAACGCGCCAGTCCAAATCCGCCCGGACCTCCGAGTCTTGCAACTCCGCCGTCCTTTCCACCTGCTACCTGCAGTGACGCCATCAGGACCGGCCTACCACCGCCACCGGTCTTGCGTTGCGCATCGAATCCGCGCGCGTGTTGCTCCTGCCCCGACCTCCGCATGGATGAAGGGAGCTCGCCATGCCTGGCTGCACCGTGGCTCCTTCGAGCTCGTCACATCCGGTCGCCGCCTTCGCTTCGCCGCCTCTCCTTCCGGCTCGCCGCGCCATAACCGCCGCCTCTACACGTCGTTGTCCTGCACGTCGTAGTTCTGCACGTTGTTGCCCTGCATAGTTACTCCTCCTTCTCCTGTTGCCGGACCCGTGCTTGCTCCGGCCTTGCCGCGCCTCAGCGCCATCCGTGTACGCCTGTGCTGCGTGCGTCCTTGGCCCGCGCCGCCCATGTGCCGCAGCCGCCCTTCTTCTGCTTGCACGCCGCCACGCTCGCCCGCAGCTCCACCTGCGCCTGCGCGCCATCGCTCGCTCGGGCCGTCTGTTCCAGTGCCGCCAGCCTCCGCGCGCCCCGCATCCGCGCGCTCCTACGCCGCCAGCCGCTCGCCCCAGCTCGGCGCCGCCCGACCCGCGCCTGCGCCGTTGCTTGGAGCCGTGCCCACTCGCGCCGCCCGAGCCGCTCGCCTCCGCCCGAGCCCTGCTCCAGTGCCCGCGCTAGCGCTCTGCGCTGCCCGCGCCGCTAGCTCCCGCGTACGCCCGAGCCGCAGCCGCCCGCCGCTTGGCTCACGCGCGCCGCCAGAGCGCTCCGCCCAGCCGCCACCGCCAGCCGTGCCGCCCTGCGCCAGCGCCTGCCTTCGCGCCCGAGCCACGTGCAGGAGAAAAAGGAGTGGCCGGGGAGGAGATAAGGGTGGAGGCAAGAGAGAGGGAGATGCCGCTGCCAGTGGAAGGAGGAGGAAGCCAAATAGAAGAAGAACCGAGAGAGAAGAAGGGGAAATAGGATTTCCCAAGGACTTATGCGCAAATTTAGAAAATTGCAGGGACCTTTCTGTAAAGCATAAATTTCTCATTAATCTAAAACCCTAATGAAGAAATGCCCAAAACGAAAGTTGGAGAGTTTTTCAAGCTCTACAACATTGCTTTAGGGCTCAAGTTCAAAAACTCGAAGCTTATATCTTTACACGTGAAATTTTGAACAAAGGTTGGATTTGAATTACTTTTGTCCTAAAGAGTGTAACTTCATAACATTTAGGACCTAAATGCAAGTATTTATGACATGTCATGATGACGGGATAGACTCGTCATAATGATGGGATAGACATATCATGATGACTTGCACCTTTTACACTTTAGCCCTGAGTAACTTTGAAAGTTACTTTTGTAATTCAACTACTTGCATAAAAGGACATGTACTTTTATAAAATTATATAAATACCCTTATTTTCACAACTTTACCCAAATTTTTACAAAATTCAACACATACATTTTAAATGAAACTTTTGGGATAAATACATATATTTTTTTTACAGGGGATAAAGTAAGAAAACATGTTTGCAAAACCACCCTTCACTTATTTTGAAGTTACCCCTTATCCAATTACATTTTGCAAAAACAACCCTGGGTTTTTCTGTAATTACAAAAATACCCTTTTTACTTGCACTTTAAATTTTCAAAAGCTTCACATAAACATACACAAGCTTTACACTATCAAGCACGTACTTCACACTAACAAATTATGTTCCTAGCTTATAGGTACTTGAACTGTCACAATTCTGTCCTTATCTTCCATCCGATTTGAAAAATAAGAAGCTGATGACATGTGTCCCGCAGCCCCCAAGCCTTGAATCCAAATCCCTAAGGTTTGGAATAAAGGATCCAAAGAGTCGTGGTATGCAATATATGACGGCAAAGATTTGATGGTAAACATAGGCAAATTGGTATAGTAAATTTGAAAACCTCTTTTTCAGGATGAGTTCTCTGAAAAAATAGTGAAACAAATAACATCCCCAACAAACACACGAAATTCCCTCTCAAATCAACTTTTGTACCCTAAGCCAATGACTAAATAAGTCCCCTAGGTAAGAAATTGAACAAACCCCTTATTTCGGAATAAAAATCTTGAAATAATGGTTAACAAACATAAACCCAAGACAAATCTTAAAAAGCCTCTTGGATCGGGCATTATCGAGTAATTGTACATCGTCCAGCATGTAAGCATGAGAGCTATCTCTTGAGGCACGCTGAGTGCCTTGTCGCATCAAGCCCCTAAGCAGGAGACAGATGATAGGCATAAAGTAGTTGTAGCAGAATGGTGGCGCTAGCCCCCGAGTCCAGGCATTGAGCAAGTGGCCGCTGGTGCTTGAACAGTCGATGAAGCCATCCAATCGGAGTCGATCCCAACTAGGGTTGTAGTCAAGACAAGTAGTCGAAGTAGTTGAACATGTGCAGAGGTAGTCGTAAACCAGTAAACTTCTTATCATGGGAGTGAGGCCCCTTCAATAACATAGTGTACAAGTCGAAAACAAGTAATATGTTACTGGAAATAAGGGAGCGAGGCCCCTTTAGCAAACTTGCACGTAGTACCAGTCGTAAACTGGTAAAATAGCATTGTACTCAAAGTATGAGTGCAAGGCTCTTTCAGTAACCCAAGATACTAGTTGGAAACTAGTAATTAGTTACTGAAAGTATGGGAGCAAGGCCCCTTCAGTAAGCTTGCGCGCAGTACCAATCGGAGACCAGTAAAACAACATTGTACCGGAAGTATCAATCTTCGGGACCAATAGATGAAGCCACCAGATGATCAAGAATGAAAACGACATAGATGCTCAATATTCCAAGAATTTGGTACCTCCTGGATATCAGGGTCCTGTAAGCGATAAGATCCAGGGCCTGTGACCTTGTGCACAATGAAATGTCCCTCCCATCGTGAGTTAAGCTTTTGTAGCCCGGTATCATCCTGGATTCGTCGAAGAACCATATCTCCAACGTTGAAAGAGCATCGTTGAATATTCCTGTCATTGTAATGACGAACTCCTTTTAAGTAGTGGGCCGACTGCAACAATGCATTGTATCAAATTTCTTTGGCTGAGTCAAGCTTGAGATGTCTTGCAGTGTCAGCCTTGCCTTCATCAAACATCTCCAGTCGTGGAGACTTCCACATCACATCAGCTAGTAGTATAGCTTCCGACCCGTATACGAGAAAGAAAGGTGATTGGCCTGTGGCTTTGCTTGGTTGTGTGCGAAGCCCCCACACTATTGATGAGATCTCATGGATCCATTTGCCACCCTTTGTGCTGTTCTCGTCATAGAGTGTTTTCTTCAATCCATCAAGAATCAAGCCATTGGCGCGCTCAACCTAGCTGTTGGCTCACGGCTGAGCCACCGAAACATATTTGACTTCAATGGAGCTGCGTTCACAGAAATCCTAGAACTAATGCGAGTGTAAATTGGATCCCAAATCTATGATGATGGTGTTGGGGAAACCAAAGCGGTGTAAAAATGTCACAGATGAAAGTAACCACTCGATCTACAGTGAGTGTTGCAATTGGCTTGTACTTGATCCACTTGGTCAACTTGTCGATGGCCACCAACACGTGTGTGAAATCTCCTCACACAGTTGTTAAGGGCCCTATCATATCCAGACCCCAGCATGCAAAAGGCCATGAAGGTGGTACGGTGATGAGGTTATGAGCTGGAACATGGGGCTGTTTGCCAAAGAATTGGCAGTTGGTGCACCAGCGAACGAGAACTTCGGCATCTGCCAATGCAGTCGGCTAGTAGAAACCAGATTGAAAAGCCTTGCCGACTAGTGTGCGAGAAGCCGCATGGTTCCCACACATGCCCTCGTGAATCTCTTGGAGTATCTCTTTTACCCTCCTTCATGCTGACACACTTCATGAGTATGCCTGAAGCTGATCCACGCCTGTACAGATTACCCCCGACAAGAACATACCCTTTGCTACGCAGTAGGATGCGAGTAGCTTCAGCGCTTTTTGGGTCGATGCCAGGGGGTACTTTGTGCTCCTGGATGTAGTCCATGAAGGCCACCCTCCAGTCGACCTCGATCATCAAGACCTCTCGATCGGGTTCCTTGGGACCCTGAGCGACAAAACTTGAGTCTGGTGCCCTGATTGAAGGGTGATGCAACTCGTGAATGAAAACTCCTGGTGGAACATTGGCTCAATCAGAACCCAGCTTGGAGAGCACATTCGTGCCCACAATGTTGTCGCGAACCACATGGCGAATTTCTAGCCCCGAGAACTTTTTCTCGAGCTTGCGTATTTCCATGACGTAGGTGTCCACGGTGTCCTTGTTGATGTCCCACTCCTTGTTGACTTGTTGAACCACCAGTAAGGAGTAGCCATAGATGAGTAGTCGCTTGATACCTAGGGAGATTGCCAGGTGTAGCCCGTGCAACAATGCCTCGTACTCGGCCTTGTTCTTGGACACCTCGAACAATATTTGAAACATGTACTTGAGCTGTTCTCCTCTCGGGCTGATGAAAAGTACTCCCGCACCACCGGCACCAAGCTTGAGTGAACCATCAAAGTACATGACCCAATGCTCCGGCTGGTTGGTTGGGGCTTCCACTTGGTTTTCTCGCTACTTTGCCATGAAATCGACTAGTGCCTGCGACTTGATGCCTGTCCAGGACTTGAAGTCAAGTGTAAGGGCTCCCAGCTCCTCTGCTCACTTGGAGATATGGCCGGTAGCGTCCCGAAAGTGGAGGATATCTGCCAATAGGAAGTCGGAGATCACCAGGGTATTGTATGCATCAAAGTAGTGGTGAAGCTTCCTAGAAGTGATGAGTATACCGTAAAGTATTTTTTGAATCATCGGGTCGTCAGGTAACGAACCTTAGATTCAGAGAGGACTTCGCTGATGAAGTAAACTGGTCGCTGCACCCCGAAGGCGTGGCCTTCTTCCTATCGTTGCATCATGATTGCCGTATTGACGACGTGAGTAGTCGCGGGGATGTAGAGTAGCAGGTTCTCACCTAGTTGGGGAGCCGTCAGGATGGGTGGCGACTGCAAATTGTGCTTGAGATCTTGTTGTGCCTGGTTCAAGGCTGCCATGCAGCCGGTGAGCTTCTGGACGTCCTTGATCATCTTTGGAGCATCCATGGCTGTGATGGCATTGATCTTCTCTGGATTTGCTTTGATCCCACGGTGACTAACAATGAACTCGAGTAGTTTGCCTTGAGGCATGCCAAAGATGCACTTTGTTGGGTTGAGCTTCCATCAAAACCGTCGCAAGCTGTTGAAAGTCTCCTCGAGATCAGTGATGAACTCATCGTGGGATCTTGGTCTTAATGACTACATCATCCACGTAAGCTTCAACGTTGTGGTGTAGTTGGTCTGCAAGGCATAGTTGGATGGCCCGTTGATAGGTGGCTCCTCCATTCTTCAACCCGAAAGATATTGTAGTATAAGCGTATACTCCAAAGGGGGTGATGAAAGCCATTTTGATCTAGTCTTCCTCCTTGAGAGCTATCTGATGATAGCCCGAGTAGCAGTCGAGGAAGGAGAGCAAGACACATTTTTACAACCGTAGAGTCGATGACTTGGTCGACGCGTGGGAGCGCGAAGGGGTCCTTCGGGCAGTGTTTATTGAGATCAGTATAATCCACACATATGCTCCATACATTATTATTCTTTTTCAATACAAGTACAGAATTAGATAACCACTCGTGGTGGTATACTTCTTTAATAAAACCAACCATGAGTAGTTTTGCTAGCTCTTTCTTGATGGCCTCCCTCTTGTTAGGGGTGAAGCGTCGTAGTCATTGCTTTTTTGGAGTGGCTTTAGGGTCGACTTTTAGGCAATGCTTGATCAACTCCTTGGGCACCGCTGGCATATCCGCTGGTTTCCACGCGAATATGTCCCGGTTAGCCCTAAGGAAGTTGATGAACATGCTTTCCTATTTGTCACCTAAGCCACCCCCGATCAAAGTGGTCTTGGACGGGTCACCTTCTCGCAGCTGGATGGTCTTGATGCCGATGTTGCTGGGGTTGGGTTTAACTGTCAACTGGCTTGGCCGCTGGTTGGAGATCTCCATCTCTGTGTTGGTCAGCTTCAGCGCGGCTGTGAGTACTTCTGCAGACGGCTCTGGCATGTGTGAAGTCGTGGCGTACTCGATCGCCTCCTGATCATAGTCATACGAGTTCTTCAGATCGCCATGGAGTGTAAGTATGCCTGTCTTACCTGGCATCTTGAGTAGCAGGTAGACGTAGTGGGGCACGGCCATGAATTTGGCTAGTGCCGGCCTGCCAAGGATGGCATGGTATGATGAGTTAAAATCAGCCACCTCGAACTTGATGTATTCGGTGCAGTAGTTGTCTTTTGTCCCAAAGGTGACTGGTAGGACCACTGACCCGAGTGGTGTAGCCGTGTTACCCGGGATGATGCCGTAGAAAGGAGCTTTGCTGTGAGTGAGTATCTTGGTGATGTCTAGTCCCATCTTCTTGAGAGTACTCGTGAAAAGCCGGTTGAGGCTGCTCCCGCCATCGATGAGTACTCGGGTTAACTGTGAGCCCGCCACGATAGGGTCTAGGACGAGCGGGGATTTTCCTGGCTCGGAGAAGCTGGTCCATTGATCGTCCCTAGAAAAGAAGATCGGGACCTTGCTGTATCTCAAAGGCCTTGTCATGGCTGGCTCCATAGAGAGTATTTCACGTAGGGTTAGCCTCTGCGTGCGCTTGGAGGGGAATCCATTGTCTTCGCCAAAGATGACGTTGATGACGTTCTATGAATCCTGGAAGTCTTGAGCCCCCAACTTGTCACCTCCTTCATCATCCTCCTTGTCCTTTCGCTTTCCTGCTTGGGGGAGGGGTGGTGCATTGAGTGATTTTTGGATGGTGACGCACTTGAAGAGCGTATGCCGCGACTTTGAATGTATTGGGCATTGTTTATGCATGACTTGCTCGTAGTCGGAGTGGTTGTTCCCCGACTTCTTGCCACGCGGATTGCGCTCGACTACCGCGACTTCATGGTCTGGCTTGCGCTTTCGGGTGTTCCCCGAGTGGTTCCGCTGGCTTTTGTTGAAGTGGCCGTTGCCATTGCCTTGCTTGTCGTGGTTGCGCTTGGGGAAGCGGTTGTTTTCCTCATCTTTCTAGTCAGCCCACTGTGCCATCATGTCACACAGCTCCACGGTAGTAGTCGGGCGGTTGCGCCCGTAGTCGTGGTACGTGTTCTTCGAGAAGAGGCCATTTTGGAAGCAACAGATGACGTCATCATCGGTGATGTTGGCGATGGTGGCGCGCATCTCGAAGAAACACCGTGTGTAGGACCTTAGTGTGACATTTCAGGTACTTAGGAGCTATGCACACTAATTTCTATTATGAAGTTGTGCTTGTTAGTGTGAAGTTTGTGTTTGTTTTGATGAATGCCTTTAAAAACTTAAATACATGTTAAAGGGTATTTCTGTAATATTGGAAAAATTAGGGTTCTTTTTGTAAATTATGTGTAAATGGGAGATAATTTCAAAAATGTATGAAGGGTTGATTTGCAACCGGAAGTTTTTACTCTTTAACCACTGTAAGAAGTGTAAATACTCCAAGGCTTCATTGAAGAGGTAAAATTTATTTTGGATTTATTTGAAATTGAATGATTTGTTGGCTTTTAAAAATAATTTCAAAAACCTAACTCTTTTGAAGTTGGACCCTAAAGCAAAGTGGTAGATCCTTTTAAGCTCTACACTTTTGATTTTGGTCATATTTTCATTAGAGCTATATTTTGGAAGAAAATTTTGCTTAACATTGAACTCCTCGAACTTTTGCAAAATTTATGAACAGGTCCTCATCTTCTTCCTCCTGCTTTCCCCTCTCTGTTTCTCTGCAGCGCCACATGCCGCCCATCGCTGGCGTTTCCCCCGGCCACCGGCTGCCCCCTCGCTGCTCTTCCTACGCCACCTGGCCCCCAGCTCGCCCGCTCGCCGCTCGCCCAACCCCGCTGGCTCCACCTCGCGCGGACACGTCGCGCCGCTGCCCGCCCGAGCCGCCACGCGCGCCGACCACCAGCAGCTGCTTGTGCCTGCCTGCGCGCCTCTTTTTGGCTTTGGAATGTGCCCAATGAACTTCTCCCTTCTTCTAATCCCTCGCACGCACCTGCATTCCTGTTCTTTACCTTATCTGCTCGACTACTTTGCCGGAGCTCCTCTATCCACCACCGTCAGCCGCCTCCACCGCTCCTCCTCTCCAATTTTGTGCTCCATCAGCACCACCGCATCTCACTGCCCCTTCCTGACCTGCTCTTCTTCCTCCTCCCGCGCACGCAGCCCAGAACACCGTGCCGGCGATTTCACTCCTTGCCGCCGTCCTATTTCTAGTCAAACCGAAGTTCCACCTCTTCTCGTCCCTCGCCAAGAGCACCATCAGCACCACATCTCCATGCCGAAGCTCCCTGACCAATTCCCCTTCGCCTTCCTGCACTCTGGTTGCCAGAACACCGCCGCCGCCCTCGGAACCTCGCCGTGCCGGCTCTGTCCTTAGTCGAACCGCCGCCTTCTGCTTCCCTCCTACGAATCCAACCCCCCCCCCCCCCCCCCCCGCCCCAAGTCCGCCGTGAGCTCCTTAACCCTTTTTCCCCACCTTCCCTTGCCGCTAGTGAGCCTCCTCGCTGGATTTTGATTGCCGCCGCTCGGCTTCTTTTGTTCAATTCGATTAGGGACCCAGTTGCAAGCCTTTGTTTCTTTCTAGGGTCTTTTCTGTAAAATACCAAGAATCAATCGACTACACATCTGTAAGATACAAGCCCGTCAGCTACACACCCATCGGCTACACGCCCATCAACTACACGTCGATCGGCTACACCTCTATCGACTACTTTTGCCGGAGAAAAATCGGGCTGATGCGCGCACAAGTAGTTACCTAGGTTTACACCTCAAGCAAGTATCGGCTAGGCACATCCAATATAGAACACATCAATCAGCTAAACACAGCCGATGCAGAATGCACAAATCGGACTTTTCCAATGCACACATGATCGACTAGTTACGTCGATGTTCACACAGATCGACCGTCCTCGACCTGAGCGCAGCAATAACAATGACAACGCTCACGGGAGTCAGGCCACTGGCGGGAGGCAATAGCCACCTCCGGGAGGCAACCCGTGACAGGCCAATCATCAGAATCCTCCAGAAGACCTGCGCTAGAGAATCAATGAAGGACGCGATGTGCGATCCATAATTGATTCCAGGGGCAGAGAGCGTGAAGTAGCTGAGACAGAGGGTACCGACTGCAGTGATCGTTTTCCAGTGTTCACAGCACAGTTCAGCAGTTACAAGTACCTTGAGGGCTTAAAGCAGATTGGGATCACCAAGTATGATGGCATGCAAGCTCCTCAGCAATGGCTACGTTGTTACTCCACCGCCATTGAAGTTGCAGGAGGCTCCAACATCACCGAGGTCATCTACTTCCTGATGGCTTTGGACCCTGTGCTGCTCACGTGTTTGGATAGCCTCAACAACAACTCGATTGACTCCTGGGAGCGGCTCAAGAAAGTCTTCATCGACAACTTCCAGGGGGCGATCACCCGTGCAGGTACTCGTCCCGACCTTGCTCAATGTAAACAGGAACGTAACGAGCTCCTACAGTCTTATACATGCCGTTTCTTCAACGTGCGCACCACCATTGCGAATATCTCGGAGGAAGACATTATCAACTGCTTCTACAATAGCATCACTGACCTAGGCATCTACAGAGACTTTGGGCGGAACAGGCCGAAAACTATTGCAAGACTTCGTGACATGATGCATGACTGGTCTGAGCAGGAGGAAAAGATGCGGGAGCGGTTTCTGAGGCACAACGACAACAACCTGAGGCGCTCAAACGACAATCATACTGACAAGAGCCAGCGGGACTACTCGGGTCCATCCTGAAAGCGCAAGCCAGACGACCTCGTCGCAGCTGTAGATTGTCCTTCATGAGGTAGGAAGACTACAACACAGGAGGAGTTCGAAAAGCTCCTACAGAAGAAATGCCCATGGTATCCAGGTGCTAATCTTGCGGCAATAGATTGCTACCACCTCCGGAGGACATTCAGCAATCCCGGTGGCGGCAAGAAGAACAAGCCAGTGGACAAAGAGCCTAAAGAGGACGACCAGAGGGACAAATTGAACAATGCAAAGTTCCAAGATGCTTCTAAAACCATCAACGTCATCTTCGGAGGTGATGAAGAGTTTAATTCCAGGAGGGAACAGAAACTGCTCCTTCAAGAAATCATGTCCGTCAAGCCGACGGTACCACGACCACTCCAGTGGTCGGAGGTCCCCATCTCATTTTCACGTGATGATCGGTGGACAAGCTTCTTGGAGCCCGGCAAATTCCCCCTGGTTTTGGACCTAGTGGTGGCAGAAGTCAAGCTCACTAGAGTACTCATCGACGGCGGAAGCGGTCTCAACCTCATCTTCGCCAGCACTCTGAGAAAGATGGGCTTGGACTTAACGGACATGCTCGTCCCAAGCAAGTCTCCTTTCTACAGCATTGTCCCAGGTAATGCAGTGCACCCACTTGGCATGGTGGTCCTTCCAGTCACCATCGGCACGAGGGAGAACTACCGCACTGAGTTCATCAAATTTGAAGTTGCCAACTTCGAATCTTCTTATCATGCTATATTGGGCAGACCGGCACTGGCCAAATTCATGGCAGTGCCACATTATGTTTATTTACTTCTCAAGATGCTAGAACAAAGTGGGGTACTCACTCTTCGAGGCGATTTGAAGAAGTCATATGATTGCAACCAGGAGGCCATCCAGTATGCTTCGACTACACGTGTGCCAGATGCTTCAGGAGAAATTCTCGCGGCCGCGCAACAGCTCTCCCAAGCTGGGCTAGAAATCCCTATGAGGAAGGTCAGCAAGTCGAGCATCCAGTTGACCGACGTGGCCCTCAAGATGATCCAGCTCTAGGAAGGCGACTCATCTAAGACCGCCATCATTGGTGCAGGCTTAGCTGAGAAATAAGAACTCGCGCTCAAAAAGCAACGCCTTCGAAGGTTTGCTCAAGACAAACGTGAGGCAATCAAACGGGAAATAGCTAAACTCCTCGCGGATGGCTTCATTAAAGAAGTAATCCATCCAGAGTGGGTAGCTAATCTCATCCTTGTGAAGAAAAAGAATAATGAATGGAGAATGTGTGTTGACTACACCGATCTCAACAAGCACTGCCCGAAGGATCACTTTGGGTTACCACGCATTGATCAAGTTATCAACTCGACGGCGGGTTGTGTACTCCTCTACTTCCTTGACTGCTATTCAGTGTACCACTAGATCATGCTCAAGGAGGAAGATCAAATAAAAACCGCGTTTATCACCCCGTTCGGGACATATGCCTACAAAACTATGTCTTTCAGGTTGAAAAACGCAGGAGCAACCTATCAACGCGCAATTCAGATGTGCTTTGCTGATCAGCTGCATTGGAATGTTGAGGCCTACGTGGATGACGTGGTCATCAAGACTAGGAATCCCGACAACCTGATTGCAGACTTGGAAGAGATGTTCGGCAGCCTACGCAAGTTTCGGTGGAAGCTCAACCCAACTAAGTGCATTTTCGGAGTACCATCAGGGAAATTGCTCGGGTTCATCATCAGCAACCGGGGAATTGAAGCCAATTCTGTGAAGATCACGGCCATCACTGACATGGAGGCTCCGGCCACAATCAAGGATGTGCAGAAGCTAACAGGATGTATGGCAGCCCTGAACAGGTTCATCTCCTGACTCGGGGAGAGAGGACTACCCTTCTTCAAACTTCTGAAATGCCAAGACAAGTTCTAGTGGACGGAGGAGGCCGAGCGGGCCCTACAAGATCTGAAACAACACCTACAGTCACCTCCGGTCCTTACAGCACTACTGCCGGGAGAAGATCTACTACTCTATATTGCGGCGACAACTCATGTCGTCAGCAACGCCATTGTAGTCGAGCGCAGCGAGGAGGGCCATGCGTTTGGAGTGCAAAGGGCCTGTGTACTTCATCAGCGAGGTACTCTCCAAATCTAAGGTATGATACCCGGCAGTTCAGAAACTTTTATTTGCAATGTTGATCACATCAAGAAAGCTGCGGCATTACTTCAACGAGTATAAGATCACAATGATTATGGATTTTCTGTTGGCGTATATTCTACACAATCAGGATGCCACGAGACGTATATCAAAGTGGGCAGTGGAACTGGGGGCTTTGTCAGTCGACTTCAAGCCACGCACTACAATCAAGTCTCAAGCTCTAGTCGATTTTATGGCCGAGTGGAGAGAGAACCAAATTCCAACTCCAGTCGACAAGCCAGAGCACTGGACCATGTATTTCGATGGGTCTCTTAAGCTCGATGGCAGCGGTGATGGAGTCCTATTTATTTCTCCAAGAGGCGAACAACTGAAGTATGTCCTCCAGATCCTTTGGGAGGTATCCAATAATGAAGCCGAGTATGAAGCCTTGCTTCACGGGCTACGTTTGGCGATATCACTAGGCATCAAGCGACTACTTGTATACGTCGATTCACTTCTGGTCATTCAGCAAGTCAACAAAGAGTGGGACAGCAACAAAGAGACAATGGACGCCTACGTACAAGAAGTGCACAAGCTGGAAAATAAGTTTTCCGGCCTGGAGGTTCATCACGTGATACGGGAACACAATGTTGGTGCAGACATACTATCTAAGCTAGGATCCACCCGTGCACAAGTTCCAGCAGGAGTCTTCGTCCAGGAGCTGAAGCAACCATCCATCAAGTCCTCACCTCAGATAACCACTGATACTGGCCTTCAACAGCCCGATCGGGAGGTTATGATGTTTGGAGAGGACTGGAGAGAAGCTTATATCAACTTCATATAGGACCAAAGACTACCAGCGGGGATGGACGCAAGAAGCGTAGCGGTGGCTCGTGTCATGCGCAGAAGCAAAGGTTTTGTCCTGGTTGAAAATAAACTCTACCAGCGTGGCGCACGATCAGGTGTACTCATGAAATGCGTCACAGGAGAAGATGGTTATGACATACTGCGGGAGATACATGAGGGCATATGTTGCAACCATGCGGCTTCAAGAACACTAGTGAGGAAAGCATACAGAGCTGGTTTCTTGTGGCCCACCGCAGTATCCGATGTTGAGGACCTCGTGCGGAGATGCCAAAACTGCCAATTCTTCAGCAAGCAATCTCACATCCCAGCTCACAATCTTATCACCATACCACCATCCTTGTCATTTGCTTGTTAGAGCCTTGATATGATTGGGCCCTTTACAACAGCGTCAGGTGGTTTCACCCATGTATTAGTGGCTATCAACAAGTTTACCAAGTGGATCGAGTACAAGCCGATAGTCAAGCTCACACCAGATAGAGTCATTGATTTCATCTCCGACATCTTGCATCGCTTCGGCTTCCCGAACACTATCATCACGGGTCTGGGATCAAATTTCATGGCTAACCAGTTCTATGAGTTCTGTGAAAATGCGTGCATCAAGGTCAAGTACGTCTCCGTTTCACACACAAGGGCCAATGGTCAAGTTGAGAGGGCGAACGGCATGATAATCGAGAGCCTCAAGAAAAGACTCTATGATGAACACAACAAGAAAGGAGGAAAGTGGATACACGAGTTGCCACATGTCATCTGGGGGCTCAGGACTCAGCCGTCCAAAGCCACGGGGCAAACTCCATTCTTTCTTGTCCACGGCTTCGAAGCAATCTTGCCGGCTGACATCATGTGGAAATCCCCAAGGGTTGAAATGTACAATGAAGGCGAGGCGGATGAAGCTATGCAGCTAGAGCTTGACTCTGTCGAAGAGGCTCACCGCACTGCTCTCGTTCAGTCAGCACGAAACCTACAGGGGATTCAGCGATATCACGACTGCAATGTTAGAGAACGGTCATTCAGTATTGGCGATTTGGTCCTACGCCGCATCCAAGACGAGTCCGGCCTACACAAGCTCAACTCGAGATGGGAAGGACCGTTCATCATCAAGCAGATTTTAAGACCGGGGTCTTATCGACTACAATACCCCGAGGGCCAAGACGTCCCAAATTTTTGGAACGTTCAGAACTTGCGCAAATTTTACCCATAAGAAGACGTGCAGGGATAGCTGTTCTCCGAGCGCCTAGGCGGTTTTCTTCCGATTCAATTTGGAGGCTATGTGCCACAAAATCCAGAATGTAAACTTTTTGTTAAAATACAGAGGCTGTAGCCACGTTCATGTTTTATAAGAATCGACTTCTTGCCATGAGCATGACAGTCGTTGCGATGATGATCGCGTTTTTTCCTAACAGGTTAGATTCGCTCGATTGGATTCTATCTAACTTGTTGGACGGGCTCACATGAGGAGCTATATCGACTACTCCCAGAGTCGCTGCACTCGGGGTAGTTTCAACTTCTTGCCATGAGCATGACAGTTGTTGCGATGATGATCGCTTTCTTCCTAACAGGTTGGATCCGCTCGATCGGATTTTATCTAACTTGTTGGACGGGCTCACATGAGGAGCTATTTCGACTACGCCCAGAGTCATTGCACTCAGGGTAGTTTCAACTTCTTGCCATAGGCACGACAGTCGCGCAATGATGATGATCGTGTTCTTTCCTAACTGATTAGATCCACTTGATCGGATTATATCTAACTTGTTGGACGGGTTCCTATGAGGAGCTATTTCGACTACTTCCAGGGTCGTTGCATCCGGGGTAGTGTCTACTACTTAGCCTATAAACATGGATGACAATCCAGAAGTCACAAGGCAAATATGAGTATAGATGTCAATGACAGATATATTACAAGGAGAAAAGTACTTGTTTTTACAACATCTCAATCCTGTATTACACTTTCTACTATTTTTTCAGCTACAGGCCGGGCTTCCAGGAGGTATTCGCTGAACTGCTCTTCAGAGTAGTCTGCAGCCGCACCTTGGGCAAATACCTGTAGTCGAGCCTGAGGCCAAAACGACTTTACAAAACTTAGCGCGTGGCTGACACATGTGGTGGGGGCTTCGGTGATGAAACTGAGGACTTTCTGCGGAGCTCCGAGGAGTCGCTCCAGCAAGGATCGCCCATCTGCTTCACCTCCTTCCTGTGGATCCACCATGTCAACAAGCTGTTGGGCCCCCCTAAGGTCCTCCAGCTCCTTCTGGCGCTGCTCCTTTTATTCGCCCAGTGTCTTGATCTGCTGAAGGCAGTCGATGAACTGTTGTTCAGTGTCGGCGATCACCTTCTGTAGCCTCTCGATGTCATCTGTATGGTGATACAGCATATTCTTCACGTCAGTAAGCAACTCTTCTTTATATGTTAAGATTTTCCTAAGCTCTGTGGTGAAGACAGTTTTCAGAACTCAAGACAAACTGCTAAGAGAAAGTACTCGAGTGAGCAAAGGACTTGCCTTGGTGCGCTTTTTTTGCTCTTGAAGCTGTTCTTCGAGCTCAGAGTTGGACTTCTCAGGATTGTGAAGATCGTTCTTGAGAAGCCATGTTTCTCTTGTCCGCTCCTGCTTCAGCTTGTCGAATTCCCTCTGAAGATACATATTCTTTCGGTGTTCTTTTGATATACTTTGATCCTTTGCTCGGAGTTCCTGGAGGCCACTCATGACTGCTTTCAGCTTCTCGGATTTTTCTTGGGAGAGTTTGGCCACATCCTGCATAAGGGGAATGACTAATACAAGCAACTCGGCAAAGCATAATGGCAGAAGAGCAATCATGCCTTACCATTTGTACATCTCCTTGGAGATCTTCTGGAAGTATCGCATGTTGTCGACCGTCAGGAGAGGATCATCCACTAGATCTTTGGTGATGATGTTCTTGTATCCACTCCCGGACATCAGCAGATCTTCAGGGTTTCTTGAGGTACCCGCAGCTTCTTCAGTTGATGGTTGTGGGGCACCTGCAAGTCGAAACGCATTTCAGTACATGAAGTCTGCGGTCTAAGCAGTTAGCCATGGGAGGTCAGACGCTTACTTGTGCCATCCACAGGAGTGGCATTAGTGGCCTCGACTTGTTCATCACCACCGGCGCTGGCTTCGGGTTGCTGGGGCTCGGGAGGTGGTGGGTCGGGCAGCATCGTGTCCTCCTCGGGGGCTGGCGGCTCAGGGGCTGGAGTAGCCGAGATAGGCTCTGGCTTAAACCCCAAGGCAGACATAGTCCTAATGAAGTAGAATCAGTTATATCATTAAACAAGTCGAAAAGAACAGAATATGCATTATGAAAAAGGATCTGCACTTACAGCGAAGATTTCTTCATGGCGGATTTCTTTAGTCTCAGGGCCCGTGGTTTTATAACCATGGTACTCGTTGCCAGTGGCGGGGTCCCACCAGCCGATGGTGAGGTACCCACCACGGGAATGGTTACAATCCCTACTGAAGTAGTCGATGGGTCCGTCCCAGTAGTTTCTGCGGCACCACCTGCTGGAACATCATCCCCAGTGAATTCGTCCCCGATCACCTTTTGGCGCTTGGGGTTAGGAGGAGAAGCAGATGGACTGCAAAACAGACAACTAAGCATTCAACAACTACAAGATTTGACAATTCTACAAGACGGCGGCTCCATACCTGGTGGGTTCGACTACACATGCTTTGCGTTTGTGTACCACCCGACGCCCCCGAGGGACCAATGGCAAGGCTTCTACCAACTCCACGGATGATTTGGGGGAGTTGTCCTTCTTCGCCTTCCCTTCTGTTGCCCTCTCCGTCAATGGACTCCTGCTCTCGGTAGTCTCGTCGCTGGGCAGAGCATCAGCTGCTTGAGCTTTTTTCACTTCAGCCGCGGTGCTGGGAAGAAGGTGGTCCGGTTGGGGGATGTCGGGTTGTGGTGGATAACTCCAGTACAACTCTGTGTGTCCCTGCAGAGGATTCTCGGTCAGCGGTTACAGAACAACAGAACTTATTCCAAAGTAGTCGAACACTTACCAGCTTTGGAGTATTTTGCGCAGAAAACAACTCCGGGACGTAGGGCACCGCATTGACATCCAGTAGCACTCGCTTGACCCGAATGAGCGTGGTATCATTAGTCAGCTCTTCTGCGCATATCCGAGATGGATCTTCAGCGCCCATGTACTCGAAGCCTAGCGTATGGCGCTGTTGGATTGGCTGGATGCGGCGTTTGAAAAATGAAAACATCACGGACGCGCAGGTTACCCCTATTTCTTTATAGGAGACTATGATGGCTAGCAACTCATCGACTTGATCCATACCCCTTTGGAGAGTTTGGTGTTCCACTCCGGCCTCACGACAGGGGGTTTACCAGATCTTTCAGGAAGTTGGGGGACATGGTTTCCGATGTAGAACCAATGGCTTTTCCATCCAGGAATATTGGAGGGGAATTTGTAGGACAGGTATCTGTCACCGGCTTGTTGCCTAAGCTTGATGCCGGTGCCCCCAATAATGGATGGATTTGTGGAGGTGGGTTGTGGTTTTACTCGGAAAAGAAAGCGGAAAAGATCCCAATGGGGTTCAATTCCAATGAATGCTTCGCAAAAGTGGATGAAAATAGCAATATGGCAGATTGAGTTTGGGTTGAGGTGTTGGAGCTCAAGCCCGTAGAAATAAAGAAGGTCCCGGAAGAAAGAACAAGTGGGGAGAGCAAAACCCCGTTCAGAGAAATGGTAAAATGAGACGATTTCGTCCACATTTTCCATGGGAAGAAGTTGGTGAAAAGAGGGGCGCCAGTTGACAAGATTTTTGTCCTGAAGCAAACCCTCAGAAACAAGATTCAGGAGTTCGTTATTGGAGCACTTACTGTAAGTCCACTGCCAGAAGGCGGCTGCGACTCCTTCCCCTTCCCATCCTTCTCGTTGGATCTCTTAGGCACCATTTCTAGATCTGTTTGCCATGAGTTGCTCGGGGGCTGCAAAGAAGGGGCAGAGAGATTCGGCTAGTTTGGGGCTTGTCAAAGGGGGTGAAGGTGGAGCACGGATCTGATTGGGGATTCGGAAATTTCTTGGCAGATTGAAGATTTAACGCACGGGTCTTTACTTTCGGTTACCGCGGGTTTAAATAACCAGTGGTTGAAGTTGAAGAGTCTTCACAGGGAATATACGAAACATGAGGGGTCATTTAGTGGATTTTTTAGATAAATTATTTGATTAACCATTTTTTTAGGGTTAATTGTCCCGAAAAAAGGGGTTTTTTGAATTCCAAATCTAACTTCCATCATCTGTACCATCACACCAATTATTTATCATGGGAACATTTTTTCACTGCATGCCAGGACCATTGGATTGTTATTTCCAAACCTGAGAGATTTAGATTCAAGGCTCGGGGGCTGCGGGACACGTGGCATCGACTATTTATTTTTCAAATTGATTCAAAAAGTAAATAAGGAAGATTCAAGACTACTGTGGCCCTCAGCCTGATTTTTCGATTCAACCTAAGGCTCGGGGGGCTACTCCATATGGAGTGCAATTTTTCATCGCACACCATATCAAAGAAATAATTCGGGGCATGAGCACCTCATAGCTTCGATGCAGCCAAGGAAGTACTCGAAGAAGAACTTCAAGACGGAGCTTCAGAAGAAGCTAAAGACTACTTCGGAAGTACTCGAGGAGCCTGCAGTACTCAGCTACGAAGAGCTTGGGGGCTTGTTAGACCCGGGACTATGGGACTGTGTACATAACATAGTTCATACAGGATTAGGGGATAGGACATGTCCTATACCTTATCTATGTTGTACTCTACTCGTATGCGAAGTAGGATTAGCCGATACAGAAGGAAGCTACTCGAGTTGTCCTCGAGTACGGTTCCTAGGCTAGTATCGGACTAGGATTCATTTAACCCTATCCACCCGGATATATAAGGGCGGGCAGGGACCCCCTCAAAACACAACATCAACACCCAAGGCAATACAAACCACCATACAGGACGTCGGGTATTACGCACATCGCGGCCCGAACCTGTCTAAACCTTGTGTTGCTTACACCTTCAAGTTCCTGATCTCAGCGTCACCCTACCTAAAACTTACCACCTCGGGTATACCCCTCGGTGGGTAGGCGGTAAAACACCGATACGATGCACACCCCAATCAACTAGATAAGCTATCTGAAAAACATGCTATGAAGTAGATTCGATCAGCTCTGTAGTTACCTTCACCAAATAGCCATTTTGAATAAAGTTTCTACACCAGAAACTCTACTTAAGTTTATTTTTTCAAATCTTTTTGTTGTTTGTACAAATTAGTTGAGTCTTGAAGTGATGTGGACTTCTCGGAGTCATCATCCCTGGATCTCCAGCATCACTTGTGAGGAGAAGAAGACGCTGGAGTTGCTGGCCATCAAGTTCGCTAAGTGGACTCTGAAAATCCCCCTACCTAGCGTGCCAACTGTCAGATTTGTACTCCGGCAAGTCCACTCGGGGTATGCCCAAACAGAAGATTTGTAGGTGAGGGAGATCACAAAGCTAAGAACGTGATGGTAACACAAAGATGCAAGGGTTTTAGATAGGTTCGGGCCGTCGAGAGCGTAACACCCTACGTCCTGTGTTCTGGATTGTATTGACTGGTTTAGGGTTTGTGGAATGAGTAGGCTAATTGTGTTTTCTTTTGATGGGTACCCCCACGGCTCCCTTATATAGCCGAGTAGCTATGGGTTACAAGTTAGGTCAAGATCTACTCGGGTTGTTTACAAGGAAACAGGTGGGTTAAGATACATGATATCGCAGCTATCCGAGTCAGCCTAGATCTTGATCCCTAAGGACCCCACCAGCCGTCCAGCCGAGTGCCTATACGCCAGGTCGTTTCGTGGAGTCGTTCCCTGAAAAACTGGACCCCACTCGGCAGGGAGGTACCTGGGTCTACCTCCGTCAGTGAGCTAGCACTAAGCTCTTGTACTTAATTAGCTCAAAGAGCTTGATTAAGTAAAAGAAACTTAGGAGAGGGAGAAGAGAATTCAGACTCAGAGAGGTGCTTGTGTACCTGAGCTGGTGGTGTGACGAGAGACACCGGAAGCTGCAGGTTTTATAGGCGTGCGACGATGGGAGGCCGGCCGGCCTGGGTTAGGCCAGTCGGCCTAAGGACGGCAGCCAACGCACCACGGTGAAATCCTACATGTAGACCTACAGGTGATAATGCAATGTTTGGTGGCGACACAACACGAGCGGCGAGGAGGAGGCTGGCCGGCCATGATGGGGCCGGTCGGCCTGGTGCTGCACCTCCACGTGTTGTGCTTCCTCCTGCATACTCCTTGCTCATTATGGCACCTTCCTGCACAAACACTCATGCAAAATTGCTGCATGATGGGATGTGAATGGGTGCAAGGGAGGCCAACCATTCATGATGGGGTTAAACTGCACATGCACGTTCATGAGTGCTTGGCCCTCTGATTGAAGTCCTTGTCATTCTTGCTCTTCCATGCAGCTGCACACTGGCCTGTGGATAACAAGTAGGGCCGACTGGCCTAGTTGGGGCTGGCTCGCCTGATATTTGGTCGAAAATGTTTCTTCTTTTTTATGCAATGCAATTGAATCGGAAGTTCAAAATTTAAATATGCACTTTACAGGAATTTAAACATGCCATGATGGATTTGAAAACAAATTTTGCAAGGAAATAAATTATCCTATATGTGTAAATGCAAGAATGGATAACTACCATGTTACCTCATGGCAGGAGCTCGGGTTCTGAGTCCTGAGCGGGACTCACCGTACCTTGGGTTCGATTGTCATCACCAGATGGAGATGTTGTTGGTGATGACACTTTCTTTTGCCACACCTTTCTTGTGGGCTTGCTTGTTTCGACCTCTTTCTTCTCGAGCTCCAGAAATTTCTTACGCTGGATTCTTTGCTTCGCATTCCGTTGGTTATGCATCTTGACCTCCTCTTGAATTCGATGAATTTCCACGAATTCGATGAGGGCTTCGAGGGATGGGGTTGATGGCTTCTCCAGCTCTTTCTTGGACTTCTTCTAGTTAAATGTCTTGACCTGAGAACATTGTTCAACCTTCGGTCTAAAGGCAAATCTTTCCTTCTGCCCATTGATGTTGAGCTGAATTTCTCCAGCTCCAACATCAATGTGTGCATTTTCCGTGCTCAAGAACGGCCTTCCCAATATGAGAGGAGTCCTGGTGCCGACTTCCATGTCGAGAACGACAAAATCAATGGGAATGAAGAAATTCCATATTTTCACCAAAATATTCTCGGCAATCCTCGCGGGGTAGCGAACCGATTGGTCCACTAGCTGCAAACACATAGCAGTAGGAACAAGTGCATGATGGTTAAGTTTATCATACACTACCTTTGGCATGATGCTGACGCTAGCTCCCATATCACAAAGAGCGTGCTTAAAGTGTTGGGCTCCGATTGAACATGTGTTGGTGGGGCATACTAGGTCCTTCTTCTTCTCAGGGAGAGGATCGAGTATAGCTGTGCTACACTCCTCTATAAGCTACACGACCTCGGTGGTCGGCAGGCACCTCTTGTTTCAAGGATATCCTTGAGATACTTGGCGTACGTGGGAACCTGCATAGCATCAAGAAGCAGTATATTGACATAAAGCTTCTTAAATACCTCGACGAAATGGTAAAGCAATTGTATCGTGGTACTCTCGAGAAGTCCTTGGGGCTTCCTCGGTGTCTTCTTGGGTAGCAGTGGTGTTGGATTCTTCGGCCTCCTCCTGCACTTTATTTTCAGCATCAGTATCCCTGGCGGTTAGGATCTCCCGCCGTGTACATGCATCTTGCGGATAGGGTGGATCCTACGTGGACTTCCCAATCCGCATGGACACCGCTTTCACACTTTTCTTGGGATTTTCTTCCAGTTGCCCGGGTACCTTTCCCTCGTTATGGTTAGGGAAAGACGCGGCCAGCTAAGCTACTTGAGTTTCTATCATTTTATTAAAACTCAGTTGGTTTTTAATAACAGAATTAATGCTCTCCATTTGTGCGGCTAGAGACTCCATAATTTTATCATTAGATTGAAACTTCTTACTAATATTGTCATTAATTTTTTCGGCTATACATTGAGTCCTTGAGTGGAGGCTGAAAATTGTTATTGAAGTTGTTACCTTGCCGTTGGCCGAAGGGGAGGTTGGGCTTGGAGTTCCAACGTTGCTGAGGATGGTAGCCTGAGTTATTGGGGTTGCTATTCCCAATGAAATTCACATCCTCTTGAGCGATGGGCAAGTGTTGCCCGAGTGCCTAGTGTTGCCACATGTCTCACATGTGAATCGAGACTCCATGATCTGGTGTACTCCTTTAGCACGGACTGGCTGCCTATTTGCCTTCCAACTCTGGTTGGAGGCAATCTTATCGATGAGCGCCTTAGCTCTTGCAACATCGAGAGAGAGAGGAATGCTCCTCCCGCTGCTGCGTCTATGTGGTCTTGCGCTCACTGGCTCAGACCATGGAAGAAGCTCTGAATGATAAGCCACTCTTCCATGCCGTGCTGTGGGCATGGTGCAATGTAATCCTGGAGATGTTCCCCGGCTTTCGGAATTGTTTTATCCTGGAGTTGTTGGAAGCTGGAAATCCTATTCTGAATGGCGTTGGCTTTGCCCACCGAAAAGTACTTGGCCAGAAATGCATAAGAACAGGCATGCCAGGTGGTGAATGGATCCTCGTTGGTGTAGAACCACGTCTTTGCTTTCCCAAGCAGAGAGAATGAGAATGGACACATTCGAACAGTACCCAGTGTAGTACCTTTGGGGTTGATTGTGTTGCTCACTTGCAGAAAAGTGAAGATGAGCGTTGGCATCCTCTAATGCCTTAACACAGAAGGGACATGTTTGGACCATGTTGACAAGCCCAGTCTTTAGCTCAAAGCCTTCATTGCCGTGGTCGGTGTTCAATCCAATAGGAATGTGGCTGCTAGACGGAGCTGAGAACTGACGGAGTGTCTTCGGAGCCATGGGTGATAAAGCTGGTTTTGTCAAACCTTCGTCTAAGCTAAGTCTTTTCTGAGGTGGGATAGTTCTTTGTCGGACAATCCGCCCAATTATTTCTGGATTCGGGTCGAAGTTATAAGGTAGATCGAAACCGGTCATACGCTGCTCTGCATGTATCACAAAAATAGAGAGAGAAATGGTAAGCCCGCTAATCTTAGCGGCGATAAATCATTAAACTTGTAATACCCCGTATTTAGTGATTATTAATTAAGTTACATTATCAGGTCATTGGGGTTATCTTGTTTTCTTAGTAAAAAGAAACGAAAAGAGAATGCATGTGTGTATGCTCTTGAAACATGCACGCCTATCTGAATGTGTGCCGTGTTAATAAAAGTTCGAAGCTGATAATTGAAGAGCTAAACTAAGTTAATTAGGTTGTATAAACTTTTGTTGGTTTAATTGCATTTCGTTAGAGCAAGATAAGGGTCTTTTTAGCTTGATGCAAACTAAACTAGCATCGTAGGGGCCCAATGTGACGTAGAGGCATTAGCTAAATATGTTTTCTTTTCTATTATGTGTATATGTATGTGAGCTAGCTGGTCGTGGGTTGGAGTATTACTGGGGCCGAGTTGTCATAGGTTTAATTAGCTAAACAGAAATCTTTCTACCATAGAGCAACGTCACTCTAGCGATTTCGCTCCTCATGTCGAAGTCACGCATCCAGTATAATAATCATTCCCTGCTTGCACACTCAGGCTTCAAGTTCGGGTATAACCTCGGTGTAAAACCTTATATAGTGGGTTTCTAGTTATCTTGTCATAAGTAACCATGTCAGCCTAATGACCGTTAAGAAGGCTTGAGTCCTAAAGATATACGTGCAGCTGGGAGTGTTTTTAAGTGAATTTACACCTCCGTAGCTTTGTGTGATTATTTGAAATAATTGTGGGGTCTACCTCTCACCGGTGACATGTTAATAATGTTTTACTGCTGCATGTATATGAGTTTCATAGATCACATTTGTCGCACTAGTGGGCCCCAGTTGTCATAATGTGCTTGCATTAATTAGTTAAATACATTTTCAGCACAAAAGGAAGCACGTAGATGGATTGAGCAGCACTTTTGCCGGCTGCCATGTGGGACCCAGTGCTTATTGTCTTCTCCGGTCTGTGCTCGAGTATGCTCGAGTGTTTAGGACAGGTCAAGATGCTCCACTAAAATACCGTTTTTAACTGCTGGTCCTCATCCGTTTACCCTTGACTCATTAAACTAACATGGCTCCAGAACTGCTGGTCCTCTTCCGTTTTTAACTGCTGGTCGCTGCCGGAGGCTGCTCGTGTTAACTGTTTGCACTGTTGCGAACCGCCTCTGTACACTATAAATAGGATCGTACCCTGCTGGCCATTCATCTCGAGAGATTCGAATGCAAGCAGCTGCTCGCCTGCTTGTGCTTATGTCAGCCGAAGAAGCCTGCTAGCTAGCCAGACGTAGCAGTGACATAACAATGCTAGTTAGAGTAGTGATAGTACCAGCAGCCGGTGTTGCTATTTAAATAGTTTGTGCTACAGATAGGAAGATGCTATTAGTTGGAAAAGAGAGGATAGCTAAAGTACTATCGAAATACTACTAGACCACAGTAAATATATTTGATCTTAGTGACAAGGCAAGCAGCTTATATGAGCATTAGCGAATTCTATTTCCGTGGAAGCAGTTTCTATAATATTAACGTACTGATGTTATGATAATATTTATATTTTATTATTTACTTTAGGCAAGCAGCCTATTGACTTACTAATATCTTATGAAAGTTTATGTTTCAGTATTCATATTTCAAAGAAAAGTTTATGCTGCTAATCTACTGACATTACACTAACCTTTATATTCTAGTAATTATATTTTACAATACTACTAACTACTGATATTGCACTAACCTTTATATTCGAGCATTTACATTTTGAATGCACTTTATATCTCCGCGTGTATTTTTACCTTTCCAGTTATGGTGTTGATCTTACCTTTCGCGTGCATTTTATATACTTCCAGATGTGTTGTTTACCTCTTGTGTGCTATTTAATTATAACGATATTTAACGATATTTATATTCCGCATACATTTTATATTTCTCATACTGCAATTTTGAGTTGATGTGATGCCTACAATTTGAGTGCATTTTCATTTTATGCTGTTATGCTGCTTGTGTGATTACTTATAAAGCTGGTGTTGCGACGGCAATTGTATTGTACCGCGAACGGTTCAGAAATGGGTCTGTCTGTGTTCTCCAATGGAGATAGCTCTTGTTCCGAATAGGGTGCTTGGTGATGGATCCTTAGGAGCGACAATGCACGAGTAAGTCAAAGAGATGCGATTTCCGGAGGATCAAAGAGCTCTGTCAGACTCAGGCCTACGGGACTGCGCATATAGCCTACATCTTATAGGATAAGGGGTAGGACATGGCCCACACCCTACACTAGTTGTAACTACTCGTAGCGTAATAGAACTACTCATACAGTAGTAAAACTAGTCGGAGACATTAGGAAACTACTCAAAAAGTACTCGGATAGGACTCCTGGGCTCGTATCCGACTAGGATTTCCATGTAACCCTGTCCCCCCAAACTATATAAGGGCGGGCAGGGACCCCCCCTCCAAACATCAGATTACCCGCTCACCACCTAAGGCAATACAAACCACACAGGAAGTAGGGTATTACGCTCTCGACGGCCCGAATCGTCTAAACTTTATGTTCCTTGCACCTTCAAGTTCCTGATCTTGGCGACACTCTACCTACAAACTCACCACCTCGGGGTATCTCTGGGTGGGCGTGGCGGTAAAATACCGACAGCTTGCGTGCCAGGTAGCGGTGTTCATTGAGCATCCACCGGAGAACTCGATGGCGTCTTTCAGCTTCACCAACACCGTGCTCGAAGAGGGCACAACTTTCATCTTTGGCTCTTGAATCTGCGTTGCCAACGGCTTGGGTGGCCTCAACAGCCACCTAGCCGACTCCAGGACGCCAAAGGCCTCTACACCAACTCGACGCAACGACCTCGACGAGTTCATCGACAACCTTGACGAGTTGCTGCTCCCCAATCTAGTCCATTAGATCAAAAAGATGTCCATTTTTTACGCGACTTCCACTCGTGCTGCACCAAAACTAGTCAAATCGGACTCAAACCGATCTGAGGGGACTACACAATCCGAGTCCCTCTCCGACTTGGATCGTCTTCTCAAGATTCGAGACGAGGGAGCCACCGCTTACCGGGGGCCCCCGTTTTCGACATCTACTTGGACTCAAACGAAGAGTACCCATTAACTACAAGTTGGAGCCGAGGAGGAATCGAGGATGAGAGAGCCACTGCTCGTCGGGTGGCCATAGTTCTCAACAACCACTCGCAACCTGATGATTACCCCGAATTGTTTTCGGGTAATCCCTTGGGTTTGACCATAACGTTGACGCCGCAAGGCCGTTTCGGGTACTGGAAGGGTCTAGAGCCCTCTGAGTTACTCGAATATGACTCCCGCCTTGTGGCAGATTCCACCCTTCGGCGTATCAACCCTAGTGAGCCGGAAGATTTTGACTACTCCGCTCAACTTCAGCTCACGTCACAACATCGACGCCCTGCAGCGACGACCTCGACTACTCGACTCGCGCCGCAGTTATGACTACTTCGACAAATCGGCAGCGCCAATGACAACTTCAACTACTCGTCTCAACTAGAAACTAGTTAGGAATGAGTCTTAAACTACTCGGCGACTAGCTCGGCACGGTCAACAACTAGTCGGACAGCTCGAACTAGTCGGCTTCGTCAACAAATCACCCACGGATCAAAGCTATGCTTTGCCGCCCAGTTTTTACGCAACGCACACTCTCTCCATCGGCAAACTTGAAACTCCCAAGCTATGTCTAGTTTGGTCTAAGGCGGTTCAACCCAGGACCCTCTCCGCATTGGAAAATGATTTGGATCATCTACTACCACTCAAAGAAGGAGAAGCCACCGCACGTCGAGGGGCTATTGTTTCCGACAACTACTTGGATTTAGCTGATCATATGACCTGGGGTCTAGTAAGGGGACCAGATTGGTCAGGCAGGTTTGGGCATCGGAAGGGCATGAAACCCTCCAGGTTTCTCAAATAAAGTCCACCATGATTCATTACCACACCCGGTGAACTCCCTTTTCAAGAAGGCAGAACCCTCCCTCCTTCCGATGACGAAGGCGAGGGCCAGGTGGTGCGGAGTGCCAAACACTTCTCCCCCAATCGAGAAGTGTTCATGATTAATGCCAATGAGGACTGTGAAGGCCTCGAGTGAGTCCAGCTAGACGACTACAACGACTACCTCGTTGATCCACTCGATGAAGATGTGGACATAATAGACAACATCAAGGTAGACGGTGCAGATGACATCCAGAAGGAACACCGTAGGCTCATCAATATGAAGCGCACCAAACGCAGGCACCACACGGTCAAGATGAACCAGCAAGGGAGCGGCAACCTGTACGACTCCTCCACGCACCTCCGCACTATCATCAACGCTGGCCAGGACGCCCGTAATGTCATCATTGCCAGGCAGCAAGAGCGCGAAGAAGTGGAAGCCTACAGCCCCGCCCACTATTAACTCCCTCTCGACTACCTGAAGACAACTTGGAAGCGCAAGCAAGAAGCCGGAGAACAACCCATCCGTAGAAATAAGACTCTCAGTTCAAAGGAACGTTTCGAGGAAGCCCTCCACGGGCAATGCCCGTGGCACCCGAAGAGCAAGCATTCCGCATTTGAATGTCAAACCCTTTGGAGGGCCCTGGGAGCTCTGCCAAGTCTACGAAGAAAGGCGACAGGACTACCCGAATAATTATTCAACTTTTGGCCTCTATTTAAATTACCCTATCAACATTTTTTTAAAATTTCTCGGGTGTTACACGGGGTGGCCCCACCTAGGGTCAGCCAAACCTGGACGGGTCCCGATGCCCCCAACTTTAGCGGGAAGGCCTCCCTGACTCTCCTCAAGTCGGTTGTTGATGTTTCCATGTAAAGCAACGCCGGGAACCACCCTTAGAGTAGTATAAAAGGAGGAGAGAGCACCCTCATACACACACCACACATTTGTGCCTCTCTCTCTCTCTCTCTCTCTCTCTCTCTCCCGAACTAGTTATTGTAGTCCTTAGGCTTGTGGAGCTAGGCTAGAGTTGTTTCTTGGAGTGCTAAGTCATCCTTGCGTCGTTGTGGGACGTAACCTTCGGCCTTCGGTATGGCTTTCTATTCAACTTATTGGTATTCTATTTATGAGATGGAGTATTATCTTTATGTTACTCTGGTAATATGTTGCATCATGTTATGCCTTTACCCAAGTTATATAATGTGTGAGGATAGGCTAGTCGATCTAAGCCACGACATCGGTTCGTTGTGCCTTCAGGCTTGCTCTAGCTCTTTACTTGTCCATCCGAAGGGTGGGAGACCCGGGGGAGCTAGAGTAGTTATCTTCTGCATGGGCATGGTGCTCGGGTATGACAAAAACCTTCAGATATGGCTGTGTCCCACGGTGTTGAGGGGAAGGCCGCAGGTGGTTACAGCCCTGTCCTTCCTTGAGCTCCCTCATGTTCGGGTATGGCATAGGAGTTATGAAAGCTATAACGCTATTGGTAGACCATTGCAGGATAGTCTCCCCGTGTGCCTAGGTGCTTAGAACTAAGTCCTAACTGTGTGCTCGTATAACCCTTGCTAAATCCAAATAGATACCACTAGGACCCTCTTTTGCCTTGTTCCCACTAACCTTAGGTTTATTCATTATTCTTTATTCTTGAGATTGGTCTGTGTGTGTGTCACATTATCCTATATCTATCTTTATCATGACTTACCCCTGTACGAAATGTGGTCTATACCTTAAGCATATTGTCCAGGATATGTATCTAGTATACTCTTTTACACCACCACCATTCTTTGGGAAAATATAAATAACGATACCCTAAACACTTCTGGGTGAAATGCTACAACGGTATATCTATGCGCTTGCGGATTTATTCGTGACATTAAGAAATACCAACAGTAAGCTATGTTTCTCCATTAGCTAGTTAGGAGCAGGCTATAACCTAGTTAGGCTTACTCAATTAGTTTAGAAGTATTTTATGAATCGACTCTCGCTCGTTGTCATCCCAGCTACCTACCGGTCTAAGGTAAGTGTATCCTTGTGCCATGGTCTTTCCATACCCATCTTTATCATATATCATTACCCCCATTAATTAGCAAAGTTTTATCATTCAGTTCTTTATATTCCTTGACCACAGTGCTTCCTCAAGAAAATTTTTGATACCCTATAATACTCCACGGTTAACTGCTACATCTGAAATTTTATGTTGGTAGTCCTGCATCTTGGGCAAGATACCTTGGAATACTCCTCGGTGACCATAGTGCAGAACCATGATTTATTTTCAGGCATAAGAAACACCATCAAAGACCAATGCAGGGTAGGTAGTCCTCCGTCGTGGGCAAGTAAGTGATCTTGGAGCCCTCCACATACTGATATGCGCAGCGATGCGCATAACCAAGAAGGTTAGGTCGGTTGAGGCCCTTCCCCGACATCATCTTCTTCCAGTGATAGACCATGCTCATGATAGAAGAGAACCTTATCTTTTTTTCCATGGCAAAGAGGTATTGCGACTCAGAGGAGCTACAAAGGCGAAGATCTGCGCGAGGATAAACAACCATACCAATTCATTTTGCAAGCAACCTAAGAGTAGGATTATGAATAGAGACTATACTATTTTTGTTGCTAACAACGTCATTAGAAATGGAACTCCACAAAACAGTACAGTCGTACCTATGGTCTTTAATAATGGTGTTGGGATCATTTAGGCATCGTTTGTGGAACCCAAGGGCTAAGCTAAGCTCTTTCCCACTCATGACAATGTCTTCATTAAAGAAATGAATGTAGATTTTAGTGGCTTTAGGGTTTCTTCAATGTTTAAGGACATGAGAAATTCCATGGTGAGAAGGTGCAAACTTGTTTCATGGATGTGGTGGAAGTTGTCCTATCCAGCATAGGTGAAAGCTCAGTCCGGGTCGAGCTTCAATCCCATTTTGACGAGGAAGAGGGGGTCGAACATCTTGATGTGCCCGTAGCTTAGCTTCTTCAAAAGCTCAAGGGCCTGCCACTCGTAGTTTTTCCATGCTACGATCTGGTCGACCATGGTAAGAACCCGAATGTGTAGACGATTCCTAAGAATCTCGGGAGCTCCACTCTCATAGGAAGCATTGTCCTGGTGGACAAAATCCACTAACATGTTATCCCTGGAAGATCTCTAGCTTTGAGAGTTCCTAGAGATGGCAAGGCTGAACTTCTTGATTGTGTTCTTGGTTGCGGTCCAGATGATGCTTGCAAAAGATTAGTGCACAATACTCGAGGGACTAACAGGGGTTATTAAGATAAGTATTAGTCCGTTAGAGTTAGTTGTCCTTGTGGGGACTTAACCTCCACAAACCGTTCTTCATTCAATAATTTGAGAGACATAATTTTATTTGAGAAGGGAAATATTTTTTAGGGTTTTTTGTTATATCCTTTTTAGAGAATTATTACTAAGAACCTTGGATTAATTAGCTAAATTAGCTTAATTAACTAAGCTTGATTAGAAAGAGGAGGAAGAGCTTCAAAGGCTGAGGAATGTTTGCTTACATAACCTTGGGATGCGTCGAGGACGGTAGCGGCTCCATCATTTATAGGCGCGCGGAGGCATAGGACCAGATGGCCTGGGCACGGTTGGCTAGCCTAGCAACTGTGCCACATCGGCGGCCTAGTCCTAAGCCTACAGTAGCTCGTGCTCTAGGGGGTAGCCATAGGACGGGGATAGAGGAGGGAGAGCCAACTAGCCTCGGTGGGGCCGGTAAGCCTTATGCAGCACCATCGCATAGTGCGGCCTCCACTCCCATGTCTTGTTGTTTCTCTGCGCCTCCTACATGTTTCACCCAAGAACGGAGATGACTAGTGGGGCCGACTGGTCCAATGATGGGAGGAATGGTATTTATATGCAAGAGAAATCGATGTTGATGTAGAAATTTATGCAATCCAAGAGTTTGAGAATTAAAATTATGCAAGGAAATAAACTATCTAATATGTCAAATACAGGAAATAGATAACTACTAGTTTACTCCATAGCGTGAGCTTGGATTTCTAGTCTTGAGCTAGACTCTCCATACTTGGGGTTCGATTGTCATCAACTGATGGATTTGTAATCGATGATGACACTTTGTTTTGCTACATCTTTCTTGTGGTCTTTGTTGACTCTTGTTATGGACATGTTTCGACTGTCAATTTGATCAGAAAACTAACAGAACTAACATTCCTTGCACGCATATTTATCCAAAATATTATCAATTACACATGTCCTGTGGAAAATAGTGCTATGCATGAATTTGAGCACAAATGGAGGGAAAACACATCCTTGAATCCAAGGCACAAAACACCGACCGATCAGAACATGCCGTTCAACCTCCCATGGATCAAAAAGCCCACCAAAGCATGCAACCGACTTGGGATAGTGCCAATTCACCATCCGTAGACCTGAGGGCCCACCTACCAGTCACTTAGAGAAGACTGAGGTCAGTTGGCAGCTTGGCCAGGTCGGACAAACCATTTGTTCGACTGAACCAGCCCAAGCTACACCGCCTTACCTCTTGCACGTGGTAGCTTTCCTTCCTCCTCAAGGTCAGTTCCAGGTGAATTGAGCTATCTCATTGGCCAAGACACCCCTGGACAAGCCTATAAATATGAGGGGAGGGGCTTCAAATGAAGACACACCATTCACACTCCTCACTTGTGCTTTCATTCTTATAGCTGAGCTCAAGGATCATTCTAGAGGCTTAGTGCTGCCTAGGTTGTACTTAGAAAATAGAGAGAGAGTGAGGGGAAGTCGGGATGGTTCCGGGTTCGTTGACCCTTGGCGCTCTCCTCCAGCTTGTACCTCGATGGATGCTTATCAGTCATAGTAAGTATTCGTGATTTCCTTTATGCTTTAGTGTCTTAGTTAAGATTAGTCTAGTCCCCTAGCTATTTACGGGATCAATTATACACTAGTTTAGTTGGTGCTCTAGTCTAAGGCTCCAGATAGAGACGGATGTCCTTGATCAGTTCAAGAGTTAGTAAAGGATGGTTTTGATGTGGTGTCTAGACTAGACTTTACCTATTGGTTGTGATATATCCCATGGTTAGATGAGGTAGGTAACAGGTGGTGACAGCCCTGTTTACTCAGCGTAACCCTTCCCGTTCGGGTATATCATAGTGTCGTATTACAGGAGCAAACCAGGTTTTATCTAGGAAGAAGCCTGTAGCCCGTAATAAACAATTAGGATAGTTCTATCTTATCTTATCTTATCTTATCTTATTTTAGATTCTAGACTTAGAAATCCTCTCTACCCCTTACCTCTTCCGTAGTCTGGTGTCCTTGGATACGATACCTTAGATATTATACTCACATTCCTCTGTGGATACGATACGCTGGAATACTCCTGGCTGAAAGCTACAATGGTGTTTGTACGCTTGCAGATTTATTTGTGATCATTAAAATACCCAACAAGCTTTATGCCGCTGTTGCTGGGGAACGGTAGCTATATTATCTTCGGACCTAGTTTGTCCTCGTATCTTTTTCTTTTTCTTTGATTCTACCTCTACCCCCACTATCATGGAGAAGCTGCCTTTCAACAGCTCTCTACCCCAAGGGGGAGTTCTTAGAGCCACCATCCTCTGTATGAATAATCCTTACATCTGGCTATGAGCTCCTTCTTGACCTTATCACTCTGGTTCAGGAGCTTTCTTATCTGGGTTAAAAAGTGAAAACCCGTACAACCATCTGTTGGATTTCGAGCGGCTGTATTCATTCTATGCCATTGGAGGCATGACACAAGATACCCTCATGTGGAAGTTGTTCCCCTACTCTCTTATAGGGAAGGCCGAACAATGGTACACGTATACCGTAGGCAGCATGAACGACAGCTAGGATAAGCTTAAAGATGAGTTTTGTCTTGAGTTCTTCCCCCCTATCATGTATTGTTGCTCTACAAAGGGATATCCACTATTTTCAGCAAAATGAGGGGGAACCAATAGGCATGGCTTTGGTGAGATTTTCGTGTTTAGTGAAACCTGGACTTGTCCTATCAATACTCAAATCTTTGTTGCTTCGCAACTTTTATGAGGGTCTCGACAAGGACTCCGCCTATTATCTCGATGCCCTCGCTGGAGGGTCATTTCTCCACAAGTCTCCAGCTGAAGGTACGAAATTCCTAGATAGTATCATCGAGTACACCACCTTCACAGTCAAGCGCAGACCCCTCCGAGAACAGCGCAAGTCATGCCATGAGGATCGTCTAGCGGTAGAATTTGATCCTTCACCTTCCACATCATCAGATTTAGCCATAGCACCCTCGCCCGAACCAGGAACACCGGAGGGAGAAGAAATTCGATCCCTGAAGTTCCCTTCTCAATTTGAGGATGATCCATCTAGAAACCATAGAAACACCTTGAATTTCTTTGATGCCCAATCAGGGGATGAACCTTCTTCTGTCCACACTGATCAATCTAGAAATCCCTTGACAGAGCCTATCCCTATGTGTGAGCCAATTGAGCAAGGGATGGTTGTTTCTCCTCTTGACACTCCTAAATCCGTTCTCGAGAAATATGTTGAACACTTCAAAGGGGATGATTTAGGAGAAGCTCTTCATCTCCTTACCGAACAACCATCATCACACTTGACTAAGCTCAAGTCTCTTCCCACTGGCCCATAAGATGCTAAACTTTGTAAGATGGAGAACCCTTAGGCCATGGAGAAACTTGAGGCGGTGACTCTGGAGCCCGAGAGAGAGGATTCTACAGACAAACATGGAAACTTCTTTGTTGAAAACCCTCAAGAACCATGCTCACATAGTGCACCTCTAGATTCAGCCACGCTTTGTGCCACCAGCACGTAAGAGGATCACAACCAACTTAAGGTCCTCTCTTGTAAAAAGTTTAGAAGGATGGTTGTAGACACATATGTCTATCATAAACATTGCAAATTTTGTGGATGCTCTGTGGTGCTAACCTTGCAGCTGAAGCTTCATGACACATCAACAATTGGTGGTGAGAGGGGAATGACATCACCAATGATGGCGGCAAGAGGGTGTTCCCATGGTTGAGCTTGTGACCGTAAACAAAGCACTGCCGAGAGATAGCCAGGACGATCATTTATTTTCCCTTTTCGAATAAAAGCAAGATCATGTCTCTACGACAAACTCTCCTTCGGGTATTTTTGGTCAGTAACCATTTTAGGTGAAGATTAAAAAGAACGATGGACAGCTGATGCCTAGAACATGAGAGCTACACCGACTATAACCCCATGGTAATTCTTGCTGTGGGAACAATTATGATGGGAAGCTTGAATTCTGCACACTTGAGTTGTGTTGCTCAGCAATGCAAACTCCAAGTGTGGGGAGATATGTAAGGATCCCAAGTAAGTTCCATTCCCTTATCTTTGTTTGGATATGGTGTTAGTTCTTGCATCTCGCCCAACTGAAAAAAGGAAATAAAAGAGTTACCTTGGCAGCAATTTAGAATTCTCCATCAACAAAATGCCATGGTAAGTACCCTCAAGTATGTCCTCCTTTTGACTTTAAACAAAGCCCTACCGGGAGGTAGCCCGAGGTTCACCAATCATATACTCATGCTTATCTCCCCCCTTTAATATGGCGTGATGATGTTTCCATGCTTCCTTTATCTATGCTCATATGCTCTGGTTTGAGTGTATGGTCGACCTGCATTCTTAGGCTTTTTAAATTAAGCATGGTGCTTAGGTTAAAATGCCTTCTTCAAATAAACTAGATATGGTGTCAAGTTTGATTGATGAACCTTAGAGTTAACACTTTCATGGATATTGGTTGTATATGTGAACTAACCCCTGTAGGAAAATCTTCAAATCCAAGTCGGTAAGTCGTTGAGCTTAGTTCAAATGGGCAGGTAAGCCAAGGCATTGGATTCATGTTACGCAACACAGAAAGGAGGTACATAACACTCTTCAAAGGTCCACTGGAAGTACACCCTCTTTTGCTCATGTTGATGCAATCTTAATTCAGCATTGTTTACGTCTCATGGTGAAAATAAAAAAAATGAAAACAAATAATATTTGTGTTCCAATAAAATTTAGGGCTCTTTGGTTCTTAAAACTGGCAGAGCCATTATTTTGTTTCCACTTTGTTGTGAATAAAGTCAGGTACAAGAACAAGTGTGGGGGAGATCTCTTGGAGTTTTAACGCACATATGATCGAGATCACCCATAGACATGTGCACAAGACTGAGAGACCAGCACGCAGAAGGCCTAGACCCCATTGCAATGGTTTGTGCACCTCTGCCCCTCAAATCTCCCTGATCCATGAGTTTAAATAAAATTCATTGTTAATCACTAAAATTAAACTCAATGGTGCTCCCTGATCACATACTTCAAGTTTGATTGCCTTGCATATATTTTATTCTTTGCTAAGTCGGAACTTGTGAATCATATCCTAGGGAACCCAGAATGTTTAAGTTGTTGAAAAGTAAGATATGGTTTGATGAAAGAATCCTTGCTTTCTCTGCTTATATGTCTAGGAAAATTTTATATCAAAAGAGAACTCTCCATAGCTTTACAACTCCTTGTGTTTGTCCTACGAAAGCCATATGTCTATCCTCATGAAAGAAATTTTGTACATATGTGCCTTGTTGTCACTTTGAGCTTCATCAAATGTTGTGGCCCTAGTGGGATACTTTTCATACTTTCTTGATCAAGATCATGTACACTCCACAAGCTTAAGTTCTACAGTGGAAGTTAGCTATTCCATTCCATCCATCCACAGAATAAAACTCCATATGCAATAATCTCTCTCTCCAGTACTCCTCAATGGTGTATCTAAAGAAAAAGAGAGACAACTATTAAAAACAAGAAAAAAGTACATGCTAAAAGGGCATGATAAAAAAAGAAGAAGAAGAGATAGCCATGTCCTGATGTCTTCCAAATAAAGGGGAGAGAGTTTCATAAAAGGATAAATTTTCATCATCCACTTTCCATACACTTGCACAATCTTCATCAACTCGTATGATCTGTCATCTCCATGGATCCAATTTTTGATTTTGTAATATATGTGAAACAAGTGCATTCTTCCAAATCTCTCATACTATGAGCTCCACATAAGCTATCTTTAGAAGTAGGATGAAAAGAGGCTATGCCTTGGTAAGGATACATACACACTGAATGACTCGAGAGATCCTATGGAGGAATAAAGCTATGGTTGGTCTTTTCAAAAATCTCTCAACCACCGAGTCATACAAAAGAGAAGTGGAGTTGACTAAAGTCGACACCATTCCACTCTTCAACTACCCAAACCATTATGGCAGACACATCAAGATTCGCAGGTAAAGGTGAAGCTTGGAATAATCTGTATGCAGGTGTCATATCAAAAGAAGAAGTTGTGTCTGCCTTAGTCCTAGCCTTCACTCGAGGATAAACAAAGGACTAAGTGTGGGGGAACTTGTTGACGCTCGTTACAGACATGTTTCGACCGTCAATTTGATTAGAAAACTAGGAGAACTAACATTCAATTGCACGCATATTTATCCAAAATAATATCAATTCCACATGTCCGCTGAAAAATAGTGCTATGCAGGAATGTGAGTAGAAATGGATGGAAAACACACCCTTAAATCCAAGGCACAAAACACCGACTAATTAGACCACGTCATTCAGCCGCCCATGAATCAAAGGGCCCACCAGAGCATGCAACCGACTTCGGACAATGCTAATTAACTGATCATAGATAGAAGGGCCCACCTACCAATCACTCGGAGAAGACTGAGGTCAGTTGGCAGCTTGGCAAGGTCGGCCGAACCACTGGTTCGACCGAACTAGCCCAAGCTCTACAGCCTTACCTCTTGCACGTGGCAGCTTCTCCTTCCTTCTCAAGGTCGGTTCCAGGTGAATTGAGCTATTTCATGGGCCAAGACACCCTAGACAAGCCTATAAATATGTGGCGAGCGGCTCCAAATGAAGACACACCATTCACACTCTTCTCTTGTGCTTTCACTCTTGTAGGTGAGCTCAAGACTTATTCTAGATGCTTAGTGCTGCCTAGGTAGTGCTTAGAAAATAGGGAGAGAGTGAGGGGAAGGCCAGGAGGTGCTGGGTTCGTCGGCCCTTGGCGCTCTCCTCTAGCTTGTAGCTCGACAAATGCTTATCAATCATAGTAAGTATTCATGATTTCCTTTGTGCTTTGGTGTCTTAGTTAAGATTAGTCTAGTCCCCAAGCTATTTACGGGATCAATTGTTCACTAGTTTAGTGGGTGCTCTGGTCTAAAGCTCCTAATAGAGACGGATATCCTTGATCAATTCTAGAGTTAGTAAAGGACGGTGTAGATGTGGTGTCTAGACTAGACTTTACCTGTTGATTGTGGTATAACCCATGGTTAGATGAGGTAGTTAACAGGTGGTGACAGCACTATTTACTCAGCGTAACCCTCCCCGTTTGAGCATATCATAATACCATATTACTGGAGCAAGACAAGTTTTATCTAGGAAGAAGCCAGTAGCCCGAAGTAAACAATTAGGATAGCACTATCTTATCTTAGATTCAAGCCTTAGAAATCTTCTCTACCCCTCACCTCTTCTGTACTGTGATGTCCTTGGATGAACTTAAACCTTAGATAATATACTCACGTTTCTCTGTGGATACGATACCTTGGAATACTCCTAGGTGAAAGCTATAATGGTATCTGTACGCTTATAGATTTATTTGTGATCGTTAAAATACCCAACAGTCTTATTATTTTCGATCACTTTCTACTAGAGCTCTAAAAGCTTTTTCTGATTGATCCTTCATCTCACTTCTTCCTTGTTCTTTTCTCTTTTCTCATCTCAAGCCATGAATACTTTCACAAAATTGATGAGGGTGTCGACGGCTGGTTCGACTTGTTTCTCCTTAGGTGTTTGCTCCTTCTCGAAATTTTTGCAGTTCTGGGTCTTGATTTATGAGCATTGTTCAACCTTCGGTTTGAAGACAAATCTCTCCTTCTGCCCATTGATGTTGAGCTAGGGTTTTCAAGCTCTCACATCAATGTGTGCATTCGCAATGCTCAAGGACGGTCTTCATAATAGTAGCGGGGACTTGACATCGACTTCCATGCCGAGGATGATGAAATCTACAGGAATGAAGAAGATGGAACAATCGCATGGCCTTGATGAATAGGGGCTAGGCCACGTGGCCTGGGGTTGACCCTATTTTGGCCATCCTTC
This sequence comes from Panicum hallii, assembly GCF_002211085.1. Taxonomy (NCBI): domain Eukaryota; kingdom Viridiplantae; phylum Streptophyta; class Magnoliopsida; order Poales; family Poaceae; genus Panicum; species Panicum hallii. The sequence goes on from NC_038042.1 coordinate 32,632,262, forward strand.
CTACCACGTGTTCCTGCAGTCACAACTTCACCAAGGCTTATGGAGCTTAGTAAAATATACACAGAACATATTGTGAAGCTCTCTTTTATTGCCGAGAATTTGACGGTCTAGGCAAAATTCAATGGCCGTCAACAGAGTCCCTTTCGGGCAAGCGTTCTTTAGTTTTTGGTCGGGCTCCCTGACAAAACATGAAGTTTTGGTTTTCGCGCAGCAGTGCTGCACGGTACGCTCCTGCGTGGCTCGTTTTCATGTGAACAGTAAGCTTTGACATTACCAACCTCATCACTCCCTATTGAGAAGGATGGACTGATGAATTTTTTTTTGTCACAATACACTCCTTGATTGCAATCTGAGGAACAAAAAAAAGGCCAAACCAAAGAAATACAAACGTTCCTAACTAACACTGGTACCTATACAGACTTGCATGACGTTGCATATTTCATATTTCTTTTTAGATGCACCTTTCATATAAGCATGATGTAATTACAATAGTAGTGCCAGCTGCTGGTCTTATGGAATCTCATTTGTCACTGATTTCGCTTGTGGAGAGGACCCGTCGCGAAGGAGATGCCTTGACAAGTCTGATTCATTTCCTTGGTTATTACTGCTTCTCTTCTCCTCGTTTTTACCCCACAAGACAAAGTAAAGCCCAATAACTATGAGGACAGCTCCTATGATCCTGAAAAATTTCAGACAAGAAACATAGTTTTGTCAGCTAATGAAATGGTCAGGGTTGTGAAGCAAACTGTTATCACTAGTGCTGTACGGGATGCTAATAAAATTGGTTATGTTGTTCTCCTCACCCTCCTGTATATAGTTCATCTCCAAGAATGACAGCAGACATGATAGCCACCATGACGGTTTGTACTGGCTGGAAGATGGCTGTGAAGAGAGCACCACCCCTGTCAATGCACCAGATCTGAAGAGATAATGCAACTCCTGAAGCCACTAGACCCTGTCAGAGAAAAAAGATATGTCCACTTTGTGATAATCTATGGAATTATTGACCGATCTACTTTTATTGAAACTACTCCCTAATATTCTGTGGGTTATATTAAAAAAACTTGACCAGCGGGGGGAATACCGTCCCATGGCATTGCACTAAGAAAAAATTTCAACCAAACCGACGGACAAAACCCCCGAACCCCGGAGCTGCACCATAACCTGAGCCGACCAGATCCCATTGGGTTAGCGACCACTGCAACTGCTCTGGTAAGAGGACCCAAACCAACCACAAGTGCCATTGGCCGCCGCCCTACCACTAGTTTTTGGGTTGCCAGCAAGGGGATTTTTTTGCTCCAACTAGGATTTGAACTCTGGTTGGTATCTTCCTCAACTAGAAAACTTACCACTACACTACAAGAGTGTTAGCATTCTGTGGGTTACATTATTCCTTTGCTTCACTGTTACTTACGATTTGAAGGTAAAATAAATACAGCGGGAGGTTACAGTGGCAAAAATTACAGCGTAGAGGATTGTGAAGAGCTCTCCTCCGGAGTGCAGCTTCCACTTCTCGCTGTCATTCTCACAGAATGCTGCTATAGCCAAGAGTTGGACCAGCCCAAATACCAGCGTGAGGGCAAGCACTGACAACCTGGCTGGGTATCTCTTCAAAACCGGGGCCTACATAAAACATATTTAATTAGAAAAATACATACTGAAGATGTTTCTGCTACCAAAAACTATTTTATCATATATAGTCTGGAGAAGAATATTCTCCATCCACAGGTTTTGTTCCATATTTCCGTATTAGGATTTCTTTTTTTCTCTCTTCCTCATTTCACTGCAATCAAAATTTGTTCAACGATAAGTTAATTTTATTAAGCAAGTCTGAACTTATTCACTTTTTTGAGAACTCTGGTAACTTTTATTATTTTATAAACTGATTCTGAAGCTGTTTAACATAAAAGAAGATTATGAACATATATCTATCTCAACATTAAGGAAGCTGTTAGTATAACATTGTGCACTTCATTTGAATATTATGATCGACGAATCTTGTAGAAAAAGGAGATTGCAGCATATGCTGGGTGGAGTTAGAAAATACACCTGAAGTACCATCCATCCAGACCAGGCAAAGCAATTGCCGAGGAGGAAGAGACAGCCCACTGTCCAATTCAGTACATGATTTGGAGAAGCAAAGCTGCCTCCCAACATATGAGATAACTTTAAGTTCATCAGTGGCATTCCCTTGTAGAGGGTGATGATGGTGGCTCCTCCTATGCTTACTACTGTGCCGATCACTTTCGCCATCCCATATCTTTTGTTGATATTTACTTGTTCAAGCCTGTTTAGTTAACCGCACAAGAAATTAACATAAAAACATACAACGTCCAAATGATGTATAATCATCCATGTTTCAATAAAACACAATGTAAAACCAACATCAAGAACCGTCAATGTGGTTGCTCGATTACCTTAGGCAAGCAGCAAGCACAAAGGTGATCGCAGGGACAGTATTTTGGATAGCAGAAGCATATGTTGGGGAGAGGTAGTGCAAACCAAGAAGATAAAATCCCTGGTTGCAGGTAATTCTGAGGAGACAAGCATGTGAAAAAATAAATCTGAACCTTATTATAAATAAGGATTCAAGAAGATTCAAATATGCATGTAGCTTACCCACAGAAGGCAAGAAAGAAGAACTGGACCAGCAAAGAGAAGGTCAGGGGTGGTCTATTCTTCCTGCAAATGCAAGATAACAAGAAGACCATAACAACACAGAAATTAAGAACTTTTTATAAACGATAATGAAACAATAAAGTAATATGCATGAGCTCACTTCTCGAGCATATAGGCAAAAGGCGCGAGAAGAGCCAAGGCGATGGAGTTGCGGTAGACGGTGAAGACTATCTTGCTGATGCCCATGTTGAGAGCTGCCCGGGTCACCACATGGAACCCTGCCAAGCAGCATTGCAGCACCAGCACCCCTAGTAGCAGCTTCACCTTCTCTGGGGTGCTCTCCGTCCCCATGATCACCTCTGCCTTGATTTCCTTAGTTCTTTCTAGTTTCATCTCTATCCTAGCTAATAACAGACGAGTTTATGTTAATCTGATACTAATGCTTGGTAGCACCTTGTATAGATATAGGAGCCAACCTGTGCTACTTTACATTATATAGATTCAGTTGTGTTAATTAATAGCAGATTAAGAAAAGTGCCAAATAAAAATGAGATCAAAAGAAAAGTACATGCAAGCACCAACAAATAAAATTTAATACAAGTGCATGATCTGGTTTTCTGAGCTACTATGGCCACAAATCCAAGTTGATTAGAATGTACAATGAATGCAACGCAATGCCAAGTTGCAGGGCAACACTAGAAACTATATACAAGCTACCACATGATGCAGGAGCATATGCTAGTTTCAATCCCACTTGCAAGATATGCCAAGCACTAACCACATGCTGTAGCTATAATACAAGATGAGAGACATCACGTCAACCCTTCCATGCCACCATGTGCCATACGGCTGCAAATGTGCCTCCATTGGTCAAAGCTGTGCAGCCCCTTGCAGGGAACATGCAAGCATAGGAAGCAAGATACATGCAATTCGCTCTGAACACACTTGATCATTTCCATTCCATGCTTGGTTCAGCTCTTGATCGGATCAGCATTTTGTCTCACTTACACTGAACAAGATAAGAATTGTATCTTGGAACTGTTTAGAAAATAGCAATAGCAATTGGGCACCAACAGCTTTAAGGCTATGAAAATTCTGCATAATAAATACATGAAAAGTGTGTCAATGCCTGAAACGATGCAATCTCGATGGTACTGCTAATTGGAGTTGCATCTACCATATGTATCTTCAATTGATCTGACCGCTTGTACCAGAATGAAGTTTCATCTTGTTTCACTTTAGTAGACGAATTAGGATGGAAATCGTGTTGTTTATTAGCATCTGTATGTGGTCCCCATCAGGTATATTCTCTAGCAGGTATACACATGCATCTTATTCATGTGCGCATATGTCTTCATATACACATCACTCTAAAGGCAGGGAACAGGAAATAGGAATAAGGTATCACAGCTAAAAATGAAAGAAAAGAGGCCCTCAACATGCTCATGTACATATGCAATGCATCGATAACGTCTTGCCCTCTCATGCATTGCAGAAAATTTGTCAAAGGCGCCAACACAATAATGAGCTAAGACCACATGCCATTTGATTCTCTCCGTCCCAGTGTTCCATCAACGAGGGGGCAAACCTAACAAGCCCAGGTGCACCACTAATCTTTCTGATTGATTCCAACCGCTATACAGATGGCCTGGCTGGAAGGGGGTATGCTAAGGAAACAACATCAAACAGAACATGCACTTTTTTCTCAAAAAATCATAAGAATCGCCCTTTGATAATCTTCTATCATATGCCAATCGATTCCTCAATAGTTAGTTTAATCTATATACGGGAGCTAGTTGGAACTTAGTTTGTCAGAGTGGACTGTTTCCGGGAGCCTCAATAGGGGATGCTTGGGAGCACTCTGCTCCAAGAAATCCAGCTATGCTCCACCAACTTCATCTTGGAGTAGCTCTACCTAGGTGCTACCTTAGAGCCTGTTTGCGAGCACTCCGCTCCACCAAATCCAACATGGAGCAGCTCGATCCACTTCGCTCTACCAATTCCAACATGGAGCAGCTCCATTGGGTAAAACGTGGAGCTGATAGACCTGTTTGGCTGATAACGTAGCTCTGGATCCTATAATTGTAGGGTATGGTGGACATAGTCTCTTTTACCTATGTTGGATGGATGGGTAATTGTCCAGCGCGCCCTCGCCAGCGCCCTACAGGCCGGCGCCTTGGCTTGCGATGTCCTGGCTGCAGGGGCCACCCATGCCAGTGCCCTGGCTAGCAGGTGTGATGACGGCCTAGTCCTGTATACCCAGACCGGTCGCTTGGTCTGCATGACCTAGCATGCCGAGGCCAAGACCGCCAGGGATGGTGGGCCTGTTCGTAGGAGCAGGTGCATGGAAGGGCTAGTGACTCATTTTGCGTGTGAACTCCAGCCGGCGGGGCACCAGCAAGGGGCGGCGGCCGCGCCCTAGATATGCAAGTCTCGGCAAGGAACAGGAAAGGGAGCCGCACGAAGAAGAAAGCTAGGGGGAAGGTTTTTTTGGGGAAACATTTTTTTAACGAGTGGCAAAGGTGTGTAATTCTTTTAGAACACCATGAGCAGGTGTGAAAATAGAATTTTTGGAATAGCCCTTGAGGAACTCCACAAAATCCATGGAGCTGAGAGCTGACCCCTAGCTCCATATTTTTTTCAAAACCAGAGTCTGTGGAGCTGGACGTGTTTGGCATGAAAATTTAGGAGCGAAGCTGAAATTCGTGGAGCGAAGCAGTCCTAAACAGTAGGCCTTATGGAGCACACCTTAAGGAGCTCCACAAAATATAAGGAGCTGGCCCCGATATCCACTTTTTTCATGAAGCCGGAGTTTATGGAGCAGGACGTGTTTCGCAGCATAATTTTGAACAGAAACTGAATTTCGCGGATTGGAGGTAATCCCAAACACCCCCATTAGTTATGTACTAAACCATTTCTTTTGGTGTGTACTTCAATGATAAGATGAGCACAGTAGGACTATCACCCCCACATTGATAACACCGATGGATATTTTTGCTTGTTAGAATTAGACAGTAGTAATTGGAAATCAATTGGAGAATGAATTCCGTGCGCACATGGGCACGTACCCTCCAAGCCAGATGCCGTTGGATATACACGTCTTCGGGATATGTGCCCGATTACATTTCGATTAACGACGCTTAGTGAAAGATTCCTCGAAACCTTTTAGCACTGTTCATAGAAAATTTGAATGGTCCGCTGCCCTAGGCGATATGGGCTAAGTTGGTCTGCAGTGTATGGCTCTTTTTGGATACCGGGGACATCTTGTAGTGGGGAGGACCGGAGGAGCGTGTGCGGAAAGGGTCTGCATCATGCACTGTGCATTACCGACAATGGCTGGACCGATAATGGAGCCGGCCGACTACAACGCCCGCATCTCCTCCTCCTACGACAAGCAGTTCGATGACGGCAGCACCACCTTCACGCTCGACCGCGCCGGCGTCTTCTTCTTCATCAGCGGCACCGAGGACAACTGCCGCGCCAACGAGAAGCTCATCATCATGGTCGTCGGGCCCGCGCGCCGGAGGGTCGCCCTCTATGATACCGTCTGCGCTAGCGCCTTCGAGCGGCGGCGATGCCAAAGCGCCGCCTTCCCCCTCGCCCAACGCACCGGCAGCCAAGAACTCCACGGCCAAGGGCGCCTTGTAACACCATGGGTGTTTAAAAACTAAGCAAATATAAACATGAACATCTCATCATGCATAATGATCAAGAAAAACTCAAAATTTGCATTTATTATATATATGTATGTATGTGTGCATGTGCATGAGTATGTGTGCATTACAAAGTACCATCTGATAGCTTTCAAATCAAAACCAAAAATTCCTAGCAAATGAGTAGACAGCTCCATCTTGTCATGATCAACAAATGTCTAGTTGAAGTCTAGGAGAGAAATAAAAAATCTACACATGAAATGACAAGTCCTTTAAATCTTGATTTTGGAAAATTTAAATTATCTTTTAAACTATATCTCAAATGAACTTTTTCCTGAAATGAAAGTTGTAGGATTTTAAAGTTTAAACAACTTTCGTATTCAAATTTTTTCGAGCTGCCACATGAAAACTCGAGTAAAATTGAATTCAATTCAGCCCTTTTCTCAGTTCCTTCTCTCTCCCTCTCCCTCCCCCTTCTCTCTCTCCTGCTCAGTCTTGTCGGAGGCTAGAGGCCGCCGGCCACCTGGCTGGCGATGCATGCCGGCGAGCCGCGCCAAAGGGGCCTCCCCAACCGCCGCCAACCCGCAGCGCTGCCCCCTGCCGCATGCCACCGCGCACTGCCGGAGAAAGGCACATCAGTGCCGGTCACAGGAAGCTTTAGTGCCGGTCCCTGAGACCGGCACTAAATGTCCGGTACTAAATGCCGGCTATATTGACTGGCACTAAAGGGCGAGTGTTAGTGCCGGTCCGAAATACCAGCCGGCATTAACGTGCCCGACCCGGCCCGACTCCTGGCAGCAAGGTTAGTGCCGGCTGGTATAACTGGCCGGCACTAAATCTTTTTTCCTATTTATCTTTTGTTTTTCATTTTTATACGTATGGCTATGCGTATTTCTACCGTATGCGACTACATAATCGTACTTTTTGCATTGCACAGTAATATTAGGACAGCATATTATACTAATATTATATATATATATATTCATCATGTATGGAACACTTAGGAGTTTAAAAGTACTTGAGATATTACAAATTATTAAGAACATCAACTATAGTAATTTATCAGCTTCCCCGTCGTCGGATCTTTTTTGGCGATGCTTGTACGGACATCGCCATAAAATTCGCCCTTAGGATTTGTGACTTCATCGAGCAGGAATCCGCATATAGCTTCTTGAATTGCCCTGATCTGAGCCATTTCAATGAGTTCTTCTTTCATCCGCCAATGCTGTCACATTTTTCGATAAAAACATGAGAATAAAAGATACTGAATTAAAATGATGAGCAGATGTAATTGTGCTCACGTACATTGAATGCCTCCACTGTCATTTGCCCTTTTTCACTTGCAAAAGTGTTGATCCACTCGCATACGTAGTATCCACATAAGTTGTTTCCTTGTTCCTGTCTCCAACACTATGGACAAATGTGGGTTAAGATATAGAATTTTTCTGATGTTTATTGCGAATGACATTAGTAGCGAGAGTATATTCATACCGGAAAATCAGTCACCCAACAAAGAGGCTCGATTTCACCTATGGGCAAGCCTATGTGTTTGCGGAGGTAGCGACGCCATGCAGTATTTACCACCTCGATGAGGTCTTGGTATTTTGATTTATCTTGCCTTAACGAGTCGTACACCAAGACCTTGTGCTCGTCAATCCAAATACAAAGCAATATCCAATGAAAGCTGTGCATATACATACGCATAACCAATTAATGTTGATTAAAATAGTTATTAAATAGTATTATTAATACGAAGGGATTGAAAAAAAGAGGCTAACAAAGAACGACTCACTGATGGTTGTATGGCAAGAGAATGAAGGGACACATGCTATTCTTACGCAACCCCCTGTATATAACATTGACTATTTCTTCAGGCTTTTGCTCTACCGTTTTCTCGTGTATAATATCGGGGTCGAAGAACCCGACGTTATGGAAGTTCTTTTTTCGGCAAATTTGAATTTTTGACCTACGGGACACAAGAAAAACGGGGATCAGTCAACACACAAGGCTAAAAATAATGAAACGAGAGACAATACTCACATGCACCATACACTCACGAGGGACTTGTGAAGGGCATCTTGATGGTATAAATCGTAAAGTGCTTCAAACTCGATATATACATCATCTGCCCCCCGCCAGAAATGCTCATCTTTAATCCGGCTGGGAACATCTCTAATTCATTAGCTTTAGATTGCACGGCATACCATTTGTGTAACTCGGCCATTCTCGTTGGTAGGAATGGTAGCAACTCTGGCCATATCAAAGGTTCACCAAGTACAAACTTTTTCCTGCCGCGGGCATTCTGTAGGGCCTCCCCAAGCAACTGAGCCCATGTTAGATCAGTTTGCAATATCATCCCAGCCATGGTCAACGGATCTCTTGATTCATCAGGACATTCTTCACGCGGCACTATCAATGGAGGGATCGATTGTTTGGACTGCTCTCCGAGCTGGGGAACGGTCTTTGCATTGATCCGTCAATTCTTGGGGTTGTTGTAGCACTTTCTGATCTGCCGATCATAATCCGACTCCCTTTCTTTCTCCTTGGTGGGATCTTTAATGAAGTGTTTAATGAAGTGTGCCTTCGCAACCGGATCTATTTCTGGCTTCTTGTTCGCAGCCTCCCTCAGTAGCTTGCGCTTCAGCAAGAAGGTTTCAAACGATACTTCTGCCTCTTTCTCTTCTGGAGCCTTCGCTTTCTTCTTTCTTTGCTGCTTATGAGATGGCTGGACCGAAAGTACCGTGTATGCCTTCTGTCGCTGACTCTGATTCTATTGTGCGGCTGGTGATGATGCCGAAATTGGCTCGCTTTGTGCGGCTGGTGATGGCGGATCCATGCTGGGGTCCCGTGCAGGCGGTGGAGAAGGTGGGCCAACACTAGGATTCCTGTCATCAGCTGGTGTTGGTGATCTTTGCCTTGATCACCGAGCGGAATCTGTGGCTGCTTGCACCAATCTTATGTCGCGCTTTGGCCATGCAATCCATGTGTGTACGGCATGTTGTAGTTCTGTTTCTTCAGGACCTATAGGGATCAGGAGGTCCAAGTCTTCTCAGCGTTCTTCAGTAATTCGGTCAACAAAGACTCTGGCGAATCCTTCAGGAATTGGCTGGCAATGTATTGTCCTGCCTTCTTCTTGGACTTCCGCATAACCCTCAGCACAAACTTTGAGCTTTTTCCCATAAAGAACCAAAAGCTCACATTGGGTCCTAACGGGGATGTCGTCGATGGGGTCCCTCGTCCTGTCGGCACCCAAAGTAGGGTGCTCTGTGGAAGCAACACTGCTACGACGCTGAGAAGGGGTGCTGAACTCCACATTGGCAGCTGGTTGGTCCGAGCGTTGCCCAACTACTGCCTCAAGTGACATTATCCAGTTTTCTAGGCTACAGATCTTCTCTGCCACTACTGCCTTGCTTCTGCATCGGCTTCGGTAGGTTTCGAGATCTCCGGAAAAGCCATATTTCCATGGAACTACGCCCACGCCTTGGGTCCGTCCAGTGTGTTCCGCATTCCCAAGAGCGTAAGTCAGCTCGTCATTCTCTCTGTTGGGCTGGAAGGTTCCTTCTTCCGTACGCCTCATTGCATCGTCAAGTCTTTGGGCAGCCTCTCTTAGTACGTCGCTAGTCACAAACATTCCAGTGTCGGGGTCTAGTGTGCCTCCATGAGCATAGAAGTAATACCTTGCTCGTTTGGGCCAACTCAAGGTCTGCGGTACGATTCCTTTTGCAATTAAATTATTTTCCATCTTTTCCCATTTCAGAACAGCAACCTTATAACCTTCAGGCCCAAGTCTATGGAAGTTTATCTTTTTGCTAGCATTCATTTTGCCTTGAATCGAGGCTGCCATGCTGTCAGCACTGTGCTTGTAATTCACGAATTCATTCCACCACTCTCATTGCTTCTTCCAGACTTTATCAAAATCTGGTGTGAGGCCCTTGTTGACAAAGTTTGCCACCAATTTTTTCTTGAACGAGCCGAACTGAATTGCCATCTTCTTAAATGCCCATCCCTTTACTTTGTCAGCTTTGCCTGGGGGAAAGTTGAAGTGCAACGACACCTCTTTCCATAATAAATCTTTCTCTGAATCTGGCACGATATCTTCAGGTCGATCGGAGACTTTATTTCTCTTCCAAAGCTTGTACTTTATGGGGACGTTCTCCCTAACAAGATATCCCAATTGATTTACAAAGGTCGTCTTAATTTGACCAGGGGCTAGTGGCTCGCCGGTTGCTTCGTTGATCTCCGTGATGGTCGTACATCCTACCATCTTCCTCTTGGAGCCACGTTTCCGTTTAGGCTTCGTCGATCCTGATGCCTGAAAGAATCACAAATTTATCAAGCGGGTTGCTAGCAACTAGTGGACGTCGCGGCAGGTATTGACAAAACGTTTATCCTGATGCATGAAAGAATCACTAAATTTCATACCTCGGCTTCCTCGACATTTTCTTCTTCCTCCCCACTAATATCTTGCTCCTCGCCGCCATGATAATGCAAGTTTAAAAATTGGCTGCCATCGTTCTCGTCCTCATGAAACTCTGGAGCTATGTGCCCAGTACTACCACAAATGAGCTCGTGCATTAACTCGTCTTGGTTGTCCGTAGGATCCATTTCCACTACCCGAAACAATAAAAAAACATTAAGTATTTTCTAGTACTAATAAAATGTATGTATTTGCAAAAATATTGTACACACGTTCCCACTAATAAATGCTCACATGGTTATTTAGATCCAGAATAAGTTAATATCTTTTACAACTGAACAAAACAAATTCCTGAATTTATATATACAGAAAAGAATTATTTAGTAACAATTAACAGACGCCTCTCCGCGCGAGGTAGACGGCCCGGCCTGCCCCGCCTCCATGCTCGGGTCTCCCGTGTGCGAATCGGGGCCAGTGCGTCTCAGACTGAATAGCTTTCACAAATAATTCTGGACTAAACTACGTGGGCCCTTACACACTAGACTACATAGGGCAGATATACATGTGCCACTTACACAGAAGTGCTCATGTGCACATACCCTATAAGGAGCAACTTGCAAGATACTAGAAGAGTTCTTCCATGCGTCTCCCCTATGGAATTTGATGACGAATGAATAGATTATGTGGATATGACTGTATTTGACTAATATAATATGACATAGATATGTTGATTCATCAGGACATTCTTCACGCGGCACTAGTAACAAGAAGGAACTAAACAAAAGAGCAAGCGGAAGCAACATATAAACCATCTAGTTAAAACAAAAGGCAAGACTTCACATCCAAATATTTTTATTACAACTCATCCATCCAGAACGTATGCATATCGAAAAGTGTGCACACGTGCTGTTACTACCATCCAATGAAGCACCCTCTAGCTCAAGAACCTGAAGAGGAGAAAACATGTGTGAGGTTTATGGAAACCTCAGCAAGCAAACTGGTTCAACCAAACCATTTAAATAATATATTATTTAAACATCAATTTAAGAAGCAGCAGTATTATAAAGAGCTACCATAATAAATCAGTTTATTGAGTAGCAAGATGAACAAGTACATACATCAATTTAAGAAGCAGTATTATAAAGAGCTACTATAATAAATCAGTTTATTGAGTAGCAAGATGAACAAGTACATACATCACAACATTACTTTATAATACAAATGTAAAAGGTGCAATGCAATGCATGACTTCACTTCTGCCCACATATCCCCAAGAAAAGAAGTGAGGGATGCAACCACATTGCTCTATCTCAACGCTCAATGTAGTATTGGTACTTACCACACTAACCCAGCTACGATTTCTTTATATGCATAACCAATATGAGAATGCAAATGCAATATTAAAATACAAGAACTTTATATATTTCAAAATTGAAAACTTCAAAAATAAAACTAATTTTCAGATTATCTTACTAGTGCGACCAAGCTTGAGAATAGATTCCAGTTCTTAGGGTCAGGTTGTAAATACAATAGAGAATAGATAACTCAGATCAAGAGCTTAAGAGGAAGCATGTTGATTTATAGACATGCCTTTTTTCATCAGAAGAAATAATAGCTTACCTGAATGATAGGTGCAGCTCGGTCTCTGTCTGCTTGTCTTCTACTGCAGCAGCTTTTGGTCGATTAGCAGCTCACACAGGTAATCAGCAGTGACAAGTGCAGGTATTGCTTAACTTGTTTTTGCAGCTCATCCAGCAACAGAAGTTAACCACATGAGGTACTATTTATTACTTTTTCCACAATGATCTGTTACTCGAGTTGTCTTGCATAGAAGTTGTCTGGTTTTTTATTTAACCCCATGTATGGCCTGTAGATTTTTCCTTGCACTGTTAATTTAATCATCTGTTGCTCTGTCAGGCCATTATGTTGTAGTTGCATTGTTCCATTAGCTAGCAACTCTTTGTTTTTATATCAGCTAACTCGAGCTACAACAGCAACACTTATGTGCTTTTTGTTCAGAGCTTGCCTCTTGTGAATTGGCTAATTAGTAAGTTGGTTAAATGGTGCATTATCAGCATCTTGGTTTGCTCGTCTGGATTTGCTCTTTTGTGCAGGCAGGTCAATTCAGTAGCTGCAGCTACAGCTCCATCAACAGCTTCAAGTGGACATAATCAGAATGCTCGGTTTTCACTGATCAGGTGAATTAATCTTGATATCTTTCTCATGCTACAGTTCCAGTGATTAGACAATCATTGCTTGCTTGGTCCATGATTTTTTGTAATGCTTTAAACTGCCCGTAAGCTCTAGTAAGATTTCAGTCTTATCTGCCTACCTCTTAGTTAGCACTTGAATTGATCATTTTGAAAATTAGTTAGTGCTAATCTTGGCCAGCTGATTGTTTGTATCTTTGCTTCCGCGATACTTTGATAAGTTCCTAACCATTCAGTCATCTATGGTCCTTTTATCCCCAAGACAAATTCAACAAGTTGACCTAAACTTATCAGGAACAGAATAGTCAATTAGCATAAACAAAAACAATCCCATGTGATTCCTCATTCTTTTTATTCTTTTGACACATGATCAAATGCTTATGTGCAGAATGTGTTTGGGAAATCAAGTTCGAAAATATATGGATTGGCTACCGGGACCCTTGCATCAGTTGATGACTCACTGCAATGTAAGGTGATGCATCTATGGAAACTTGAAAAATGTCCCGTAGAGGACAAGGTGCTCACCGCGAATCCGTTTTTGCGATCGGAGGGCGAGGAGGAGGTCCGGAGGGAGGGGTCGACGGCGGGGGCCGGAGCTTCGGGCGCCGCAGCAATGGCGCGAGGACGCCGAACAGTGGCGCGAGGACCTCGAGGCGGCAGGGGCAGCCGGGCGGCCGGGCTGCGCGGAACGGGCCGCGCGCGAGGACGACGAGGTGCGCCGTGGCCGGAGCTTCGGGCGGCGGCAGCAATGGGGCGCGAGGATGCGGAGCAGTGGCGCGAGGACCCCGAGGCGGCAGGGGCAGCCGGGCGGCCGGGCTGCGCGGAACGGGCCGCGCGCGAGGACGACAAGGTGCGCCGGCGGCCGGGGCTTCGGGCGGCGGCAGCAATGGCACGAGGACGTCGGGGCGGCGGGTAAGTTGGGGGCGACGTCGATCTGAATGGGCGAAGGGGCTAATTTGTTGGGGGGATGGCGCGGTTAGTGCCGGCTGACATTACCAGCCGGCACTAACGCGCCCACGTGACGTCAGATGGACAATTTAGTGCCGGCTGGTAGTACTAGCTGGCACTAACGTGCTCAAGTTAGTGCCGGCTGGTAGTACCAGCCGGCACTAACACGCCCACGTGACGTCAGATGGACAAGTTAGTGCCGGCTAGTGTTACCAGCCGGCACTAACGTGTACCATGCGCGCGGGAATTGGCCACGCCAATTCCCATTTACACTAAATTTGTAGTATTCATAAATTTATTCATAATAGGATTAATAATTAGAATAATATAACAAAAATTTATATCTTTTTTTAGCTACACAATAATTATAGTAATTATATGTACACAATAATAATAGTAATTGAAGTAAATTAACGAATATGCAACCATTATCAATTATGTGTAGCGTAAAGGGTTTATATGTGTATATGTTTCTGTTATTCATAATAAATCAAAAACATTTCATTTTGATCCATGCAAAATTCTTCAAAAAACTTTTCAATAGTAGCCTATATAATGATGTAATCAATTCGCATATTACTTGATTATTTGTTTGTAATTTAATGTTTCAATGCTTCTAGTAATGCAAAATTAGTGAATGTAAATAATATTTATACCATGCAAAAATATAATATTATCTGAAGATGATATTATGTCATAATTGGAGAAATAGTATCAAGAATTGAGATAAATACGATGCGGTGCGTTACATTACATCACTAATTGAGAGAATTCAATACATAATTTATATAAAACTACTACTCATTATCATTATCTACTGGAACATTGATAATCTTCCTTTTGACGAAAGTGCCTTGAGCGTGATCACAGCGTAAGTAAGGTGTGTCCTCTTTGGATAAGAGGATGCTAGGGTCAACGTCAACTGAGAATGGAGGAAGGTCATCAATCTGGTCATAATCTTCCGAACTGTCCGAAATATCCTCAACTCCAACAACTTTTCTTTTTCCTGGAAGAACTATGTGCCGTTTCGACTCATTTCCAGCCTTGTCTGCTTCAGGCGTCTTATCTGACTTCTTCTTCGGTTTGCTCGACATGTCCTTCACATAGAACACTTGTGTCACATCCTTGGCTAGAACAAATGGTTCATCTTTATATCCAATCTTTTTAAAGTCAACTATGGTCGTCCCATACCGGTCCTTCGTTACGCCTCCTCCAGTGAAGCGCCTCGACCCGAAGATCAATGCTAAACCATGTATTAATTACCGAACAAAGTCTCCGGCATAATACATGTTACATCAAGTGGAGTCCAGAGTCATACAGAGCTTTATTCTACAAGTACACGAGGAGTAATGCGACAACACAGAGCTACACAACTCAAACATAGGATAGTGACTATCATGACGGCATGGAGGACTAGCTCTTCATCCATCACGACTCCACTCGACCAGCTTGGGTGCGGACACGATCTACTCACAGCCTTCTGGAACAAAGTCGGGATCCTCTGGAGAAAAATCAACCAGGGTTGAGTACAAGAGTACTCAGCAAGATCCACCTCACCCTACGGGAGGGGAATGTCATGCATGACTCACATTAACCACAATGCATATGCAATGCAACTCATGGTACGCCCTTCTTCCCGACACAACCCACAGTAGGTAGCTCACTAGTTGTTAGGACCACACCGTAGCCTGTCCATTCCGTGGACACGGACCATTCGAATGGATTCTACACTCTGCAGAGGTCGTACACTGTACCCACAAGCTCGACTGCCCGAACGGACAACCGACATAGCCGACACCCAGTCGTGGTCACGCCCCAGCCCGGCCGCACAAACCCTCGGGCCCTGACCCCAATGGTCTATACCCGTGAACCATCCCTACGACCGTCAGGCTAACCAGTGGGATTAGGCTAAGTCCGGCCCATAACGGAACCTGTGGTCGTACTAAAGTAAGCTAGGTGAGATGTCAAAACAACTCGGTCCTTATGGTTCACCAGGGCAGCAACCATCCCTCAACATGTCAACTCGAGCCTACCTCCACGGTAGCACTCACCTGCCAGTCTACCACCACGGTAGCGCCGGCTCCAGCATACCCAGCTGCCCTAGCCTCAGCCAAATCCCTTCATATCCTAGTCTCAACTCTAGATATGCATAACTACTCATATGCATGTATGAGCACACTCAATCACTCAAGCACCGATATGTGATCGATCCTAAACCAGGGCTACAACTAGACGTCCTCACATGGATGCAACCGCTCACGTAGGGATCGATGAAACTTGCCTTCGCTTACGTATGCGTCGTTGGCGGCGGCTTCCTGCTCACGGTATGGGTCTTCTGGCTCCATGGCAGGCTCCTCCTCGGTCACTCCGTGATCTACGGGCGGAAACGGCACAACCGGCAAACAAACACAAGCAAGCTATAAAATAAGCTCAAATGGAAATGACAATAGGAGTTGATATGAAGGAGATATTGGGTTTATAGTTTTGGTTGGTACTTAAATAGAATGATTTGGGTTAGGTGCTCACGGCCTGGTGGATGTTTTGGGCCTTTATTAGTATTGCGGAGTTAATGGTCGGGGCTGCCTGCCATCTCACCTTGGCGTGCAACAGCTCAAGGAATAGGGTCAACTGTTGGGGCTTCATCTCGTGAGTGAGCTGGGCTCGTGAGGAGTGGTTCAGCTAGCGGAGTGAAGCGGCTCGGTGTGCTTGGGCTGGTGATGGAGTTCGTCACGGCCTCGCTCCTTTTATAGGCGAGGGGAGTAGCAGCGGCGTCGCACGGGGACGGGCGACGGCGTGGGCTGCGGCAGCTCGCCGTCAACTCAAACAGTGACGGTGCTGAAGGCGCGAGCGTCGAGGCGGCAAAGTCGGCGAGGACGCTGCGGTGGCGTGGGCGAGGTGGGGACACGGAGGTGGGCGGCACGGCGCGGTGCCGGCGGCAGTGCGCGGTCCCGTCGTGGGGCCCGCGTGTCGCGCGTGCGCGGGCGAGAGCGAGCGTGCGCGGCGGAAAAATATCTCGGCCGGCACTGTGCATGACGGTTTATTCCAAGGTCAATGGTGTGAGTACTTTGTGGTTTCCAGGGGATGATGAAGTTATTGCGAAGGAAGTAGGCGCTGTTATGATTATCTGAGAATTAGGGCGTGGTGCGGTGACTTGAGAGGCTTCTGGTTACTTAGTGTACCGGGTCCTTTTGAATCACAACTTATATACTAAGTACTTAAGTTTAACTAGGAGGCTAACGCTTATAAAAACACTTACCTTATTGGAGCGGCAAAGTCCCGAAGGAACACGCGCCTTTAAGTGGCTAGTCCAGCACTAACCCTCCTAGCCCTACCACAACCTATCTACCTTGCTCATGGGTGGATGTCATGGCAAGGAGGGGGCTCTATTTATAGGTCAAGGGAAGCCATGGTATTAGGACAAGTGTCCTCCTTCTAGAGAATTCCAAAATATCTTAACATTTTCAAAATTTTATTTATTACTATTTCTAGAGTCTTCCATGGAAAATATCTCCCCCCTTGCTTAGTGGAGAAGGATCCTTGAGAATATTTTATTCTTGCTTAGGGGCTAAGGATCTAGAGAGTTGCCTTGAAAATATCTCACTATTGCTTAGTGGCTAAGGATCTAGAGAGTTGTCTTGAAAATATCTCACTATGGCTTAGTGGCTAAGGATCTAGAGAGTTGCCTTGAAAATATCTCGCTTTTGCTTAATGGAGAAGGTCTTAGAGAGTTGCCTTGCATCTTCTTCAAAGTGATGAAAATTGGGATGTTACATCCAGCCACCCATTCGCAACGAAATAAAGGGACAACTATGGGTCCATATTCAAGTTCCCATATCTCCTCTATGACACCATAGTAGTTGTTCTTTTCTCCATTACTGTTTACTATACACATACGGACACCACTGTTTTGGTTGCTGCTTTTCTTGTCTTGAGCTCTCGTATAAAATGTATACCCATTGATTTCGTACCCTTGGTATTGCTGGACAGTGATTGATGGTCCCCTAGCCAGCCATTGAAGTTCTTGATCAACTGTGTTGTTGCCCAATAATTTTCATCTGAACCAGCCGTCAAAAGTTTTTATATGTTGCGTGTAATCCAAGCAAGATTCTTTTGTGGATTTTCAGACTGTATAATATTCATGTGCTCATCAATATATGGAGCCACCTTGGATGAATTCTGAAGAACCGTGAAGTTTGCTTGGCTGAATTCACTACAAGGGATGTGCACATTATATTTCTTTCCTAGTGTGCCTTTTCCCTTTAGTCGCCCCTCATGGTGTGACACAGGGAGCCCAATCGGATTGAGATCAGGAAGATAGTCAACGCAAAACTCAATGACCTCCTCGGTTCCATAGCCCTTAGCAATGCATCCTTCTGGGCGAGAACGTTTACGCACGTACTTCTTCAATACTGCCATGAACCTCTCGAAAGGGAACATATTGTGTAGAAAAACAGGACCCAGAATAGTTATTTCTGTCACAATATGAACTAGAAGGTGTGTCATAATATTGAAGAAGGAAGGTGGGAGGACCATCTCAAAGCTGACAAGACATTCAACAATGTCTTTCTGCAGCTTTATTAGATTATTTGGATTAATTGCTTTCTGTGAAATTTCATTCATGAATGCACAAAGCTTTATAACTGCCAATCTCACATTTTCCGGTAGAACACCCCTCAGTATAACCGGAAGTAATTGTGTCATCAGAACGTGGCAGTCATGGGACTTCAAGTTTTGGATTTTCTTCTCTTTCACATTTATTATGCCCTGTATATTTGACGAGTATCCAGACGGGACCTTGATACTGTTCAAGCAATCGAACATGCTTTCCTTCTCCTCTTTACTCAGATTATAGCTAGCAGGTTTTAAATAGTGGCGTCCTTTGTCTCTCTTCTCGGGTTGCAAGCCTTGTCGTCCAACTAGCATCCACATGTCGCGCCTTGCTTCCAATGTGTCTTTTGACTTACCATACACTCCCAGAAAGCCTAGTAGGTTGACGCAAAGATTCTTCGACAGATGCATCACATCAATTGCGTTGCGAACCTGTAAGACTTGCCAATAAGGTAGGTTCCACAATATAGACTTCTTCTTCCACATTGGAACATGTCCCTGGTCATCCTTCGGAATAGGTTGGCTACCGGGACCCTTTCCAAATACTACCTTCACATCCTTGATCATCGAGAACACACGCTTTCCATTACGGAACAGAGGCTTACGATGAGTTTCGGGCTCTCCTTTGAAATGCTTCCCTTCGGTTCTTAGGGGGTGATCGGTAGGAAGGAATCGGCGATGGCCCATGTATACGCACTTCTTACAGTGTTTCAAATAAATGCTAACGGTTTCATCATAACAGTGGGTGCAGGCCATGTATCCTATGTTCGACTATCCCGAAAGTTTTGCAAGTGCAGGCCAATCATTGATGCATACAAAAAGCAACGCTCGGAGGTTGAAAGACTCCTGTTTATACTCATCCCACACATGTACACCTTCTTCTTTCCAGAGCAGTAAGAGATCATCCATCAAGGGTTGCAGGAACACCTCAATATCGTTGCCAGGTTCTTTTGGCCCTTCTATAAGCACCGGCATCATGATGAACTTACGCTTCAGGCATAACCAAGGAGGAAGGTTGAACATACATAGGGTCACGGGCCATGTACTATGAGCGCTGCCAAACTCATCGTACGGATTCATTCCATCCGCACTTAGAGCAAATCTTATATTCCTTGGGTCGTTGTCAAATTGAGGATACTCTCGGTTAAGGTTTCTCCACTGGAACCCATCTGCTGGGTGTCTGATCATGTGATCCTCCTTACGGTCTTCTTTGTGCCACCGTATCAACTTAGCGTTGTCCTTATTTTTGAAAAAGCGCTTCAGACGTGGTATTATGGGGAAGTACCACACCAACTTTGCGGGAACTCTCTTCTTTACCGGCTCCCCATCAACATCACCTGGATCATCTCGCCTGATCTTATACCGCAATGCGCTACAAACAGGACAAGCTTCCAAGTTCTCGTATTCGCCGCGATACAGTCGTTAAGACATGCGTGAATCTTCTGCACGTCCAATCCAAGAGGGCAAACCATCTTTTTAGCTTTGTATGTTGTTGACGGCAGTTCATTACCCTCAGGAAGCATGTTCTTTACAATCTTTAATAGCTCACCAAATCCCTTATAGGTGACACCATTAGTTGCCTTCCATTTCAGCATCTCTAGCGTGGTACCCAACTTCTTCTGCTCCGGTTTGCAACTAGGAAACAACGGCCTTTTGTGATCCTCCAACATCTTCTCAAACTTTAATGCCTCCTTCACAGTGTCACTGTCTTTCTGTGCATCAAGCAACGCCTGACCTAGCTCGTCAGGTGGCTCCTCTTGTGCAACATTTGCTTCACCCTCGTCCATTGGTTCATCTTGAAAGCCACCTGCTTCATGAACCCATGCCCAATCTGGAAGATTGTTATCACCATCGTCATCTTCTTCATTATCTTCCATCATAACTCCAACTTCGCTGTGCTTAGTCCAAAGGCTATAGTTACTCATGAAACCATTCAAGGCCAGGTGATTCCATAGAGTTTCTATTTTCTGGAATTCCTTTTTATTTTCGCAAACACTGCATGGACAACACATTAAACCCTTTGGCGACCTATTTGCCATTGCTGCCTTGAGAAAAGAATCTAAACCCTGAATCCACGCCGAGGTGCTCCGGCTTCCGTGCATCCATTGCCGGTCCATCTGTACAAATTAAAAAAAATCATGCTCATTATCCCTAAAAATAGGTTACTATGAAGTAATTCAAAAAAAATGTAAATGTGTCATAAGCCACCTATCTAGTAAATTTAAACTAAATAGCAAAATAAATTGGCACAATAACATATACACATGTCACCATGAAATAATTCAAAAAAATCATTCTAAATGTGTGATGGTCAAACTATATAATAATCATTCTCTAAAAAGCAACTAATCAATTCTACCTTGCTCAAATTAATGAACAAATTAATGAATCATGCTCATTGTCCCTCATCCTTAAAATCCCTAAAATTTTGCATAATAACATATACACATGTCCCCGTGAAATAATTCAAAAAAATTACTCTAAATGTGTCATAGTCAAACTATCTAGAAAACCTTCTCTAAAAAAGTAACAAATCGATTCTATTTTGCTCAAATTAATGAACAAATTGGAAAATTATGCTCATTTTTTCTCAACCTTAAAATCACTATTTTCTTTATCTAGAAAGAATGAAACAAAGAATAAACACCGTAAAAGAAGAGTGGAAGAAGCTACTAACCTTTGGTGCACTTGGATGGGTGAAATCCTCACAAATTTGGGAAAAAATGGGCAGCACCTCCCCTGTAACACGCCATGAAAGAGCTCGGTTGGAGGGCTCGGGAAGAAGGAGTGCCAAATGAAATGGAGGGCTGGGGATGTAGTGGCCGGTATATACGGGGCAAGTTAGTGCTGGCTGGTGGCTGTAGCCGGCACTAACTGTGTACGTTTAGTGCCGGCTAGAGCAAACAGCCGGCACTAACTTGTAATTGACCAAGTTAGTGCCGGCTAGATATTCCGACCGGCACTAACGTGCATTTTGACCGTTGTGGCAGCCGTCTGACTGTTGGGGGGATGGCACGTTAGTGCCGGCTGGGATTTCTAACCGGCACTAACGTGCCCGCCTTGCACTGTTCAGGCATGTTAGTGCCGGCTCGTTTTTGACCGGCACTAACGTGCTGGTACCGATAGACCGTTTTCTAGTAGTGGCGCGGCCCGTCCCTGGCCTCCACGCGGCAGGGAATCCTTGCACGCGCGAGCCGGGACGCGCCGAAGAGGAAAAGGGGTGACTGACGGTGACCGTAACGACGGCGGAGGAGAAGAACACTGGCGAGTGTCCGGAAGGCCAAACTGAAGCTCAAAGAAGTCGATTGAAGGGTGGGCGAGCTTCACAAGGTCGAGGTGAAGCTATGGGAGGGGCTGTCATGGATCGGGAGGGGCTGGGGTGGTCTGCCCATGGTGGACAGGGGGTTCACCGGAGAAGAACACGGGCGGCGACGGCGTTCAGAAGCTCGGGGTGAAATGAGAATGCAAGAGAGAGCAAAATGGAGGGAGGGGTAGCTACTAAAGGTCTTGGACCAGAAAAGAAGGGCGAGGGGGGGGGGAATATGCACGGGCACTATCCACAATGGCGGCGAGGTGGCGGCCGAGAGGTGCTCGGGCAGAGGCAGAGCGGCGTGGCGCGCGCGGGAGAAGGCCAGAGGAGAGGGGCTAGGGCGGCGGCCAGCCTGGGGGCGCCGCGTGGGAGCTGCCAGAGGCAGGAGGTGGCACCGGCAGAGCTGCAGCGGTGGTGAGCGGTGGCGGCCTACGACGACAGAGATGAGCAGAGGGAGAAGAAGAAGAGGGGGGGGGGGCAGGGGCTGATGTGTAAATTTCAAAAATTCCAGGGTCTCCGATGTAAAACAAGATTTTCTCACTATTTTATATCCCAAATGAGAAAATGGTCAAAATAAGAATTGTAGAACTTTTCAAACCCTACAACTTTTATTTAGGGTTCAAATTCAAAAACTCAAAGGATAGAGCTTTATTTTAAATCCTTGGACTTAATTCAAACTTTATAAAGTTTTTGTCCTTATTAGGTTAAATTTCATGTATTTTTTGGACTTAATTGCAAGTTTTATGTAATGCAATGATGACTAACACTCTTACATTTTGACCCCTAGTAAAATTGGAAGTTACATTTGTAATTCAAATATTTTGCATAAAAGGACTCATACTTTTGAAAAATGACACATAAGTCCTTATTTCCACACATTCAATCAATTTCACTCAATTCAATACATACATTCCAATTTCTTTCCTAATGTGTTACAATTTTGACACCTAGGGTGTCACAGCTGATGAGAATGATATGTGTTGCAATCTGCTTCGTGCAAAATATTTGTCCTCCCGCCCCTTTGCAAATTGCAGCAGAAAAGTGGGATCTCAATTTTGGAAGGGCATACAGAAAATTAAGGACAGATTCTATCTAGGATCATCTTTCTCAATTGGGAATGGGGAGAACATTAGATTTTGGACTGACACATGGCTCTCAAGTTAGAATTCCCAAGCTGTTTGCTTGCTGTCGGTCAAGGGATATTTTGGTCAGTGACTGTTGGGATCGGGAGGAGTGGGATGTGTCATTCAGAAGAACCTTTGGGGCTGTAGAGGTTCAGGAATGGACCAATTTACTTCACAAACTAGACGGGTGCACTTATCTGACCAAGACCAGGCGGTTGGAGGTTGGAAACAAAAGGGATGTATACAACAAAGTCAATGTACCAATTCATCACTTTTGGAGGTGTTGTTGACAAGAGAGCACAGAAGATATGGAAAAGCAAAATGCCAATGAAGCTGAGGGTGTTTGTTTGGCAAGCCCTGCATAAGCATTTGCAAACCGGGGTGGTGCTGAAAAGGATGAAGTGGAAAGGAGATGAGAAATGCCCTCTCTGCAATAAACCTGAGACGATAGACCATATTTTCTTTCAATGCGTTATCGTGGCTTTTGTTTGGATGTGTTTCAAAGAGGCTCTTGGGTGGGATAGGGCCCCGAATAGTTTGGCGAAGGTTTTCAGTGATTGGATCCCAATTGGATGTACTGATTATGATCTTAAAACTCTTCTCCTTTACTATAGTTTGGTGGATGCTTTGGCTTTCTCGAAATAAGAAGAGAATGGAAAAGAAATTTCTAAAACATCCTGGTGATGTTCTGTACTCAATCTCTCTTAAAATGCAGAAGTGGGGGGTCCTGTTGAAACCAGCGAAAAGGGATCGCTTTGACAAGCTTCGCAAGGTGATGGAGACCTGGATGAAGGAGTTCCTCAAGTCAAGACATGGCAAAGAAACGCTGGATGATTTTTCTCTTTAGCCTTCTGTCTGTTCTCAGTTCTTTAGTTGTGTGTAGCGTTTGGGGTGTGTCGCGGCTGCGTCCTCTTTGAACTTACTAGTTAAGCTGGTACCCCCAGCGTCGTGTCGAGTTTGTACCAAACATTTGCTTTCCTTAAAAGCAGGAGTAATCTGGTTCTAAAAAAAAGAAAAACAGCCAGAACAGAGAGGCAAGGAATGGATTGTTCGACCACCTTAACCATTGATTTAGCTTCTGAGTTGAATACTAAAGTTGTAACTCTCAAAATTTCTAATCACTGCTAAAAGATGAGAAATTTTGGTTGAACAGACTGGGAGTTATGAATTTTCTTGTAAAGAGCATTATTCTGTCCACAGCATAATCTATGATCTTTTGAGTTCTAAATTTTTCCGCACTTATCCTATTAAGCCTTGGAAGCACTGTGGATCACTTAGCTAATGAAAGGCTTGCACATTTTAGATGGTTGGAGTGACAAGTGGTGCCCCGGATGGTTTTGGGACTTCAAGTGGTAGTGGACAGCCACCACCGTCACCAACACCGCCCAATATGGCCGAAGTGATGGCTGCCCAAACTGACTACTCCGGCAGATTGTCCAAGGATAGCAAGCATTCCAGCAGCAGCACCACCACCACCATCAGCGGGGTGGGCACAATATCCACTAACCTCAAGTTGCGGGCTATCGGGACTTTATGGGCAGTCAGCCCCTCTATTTAACTGAATGGAGGAACCTTTGGACACGGATGCTTGGATCCACACTATTGAATCCAAGTTTTCTCTACTTATGGTAGAATGTACTATGCAAACAAGGCCCGTTTCACCGTGCAACAACTTCGCGGTACCGCACATCTTTGGTGGGACAATTATTTCACCATACTCCCTACCGATCATGTTGTTAGTTGGGATGAATTCAAGAATGCCTTCATAGCCCATCAAATTCTAGAAGGGCTTATAGAGAGAAAGCTGAATGAGTTTCTGGCTCTCACTTAGGGTACTCCCACTGTACTTCAGTACTCTCAGGATTTCAATAGTCTATGTCAATACACGGGTTATCATGCTGACACTGATGCTAAGAAGCGGGATCGCTTTCGCAAAGGCTTTAATACCAAGCTCAAGGACCGCTTGAACCCCATCAAGGTAGATACTTATAATGAGCTGGTTAACTTGGCTATCACTCAGGAAGATTGTATCATGGCTCATCGGGCTGAAAAGAAGAGGAAGGCACCCGCTGGACCCTCTAGTGCTCCTCCATAGATCGTTTGGTGCAGAATGCTACTCATTGTTGGGTATTTTTATGATCACAAATTAATCTGCAAGTGCACAAATACCGTTGTAGCTTTGACCCGGGAGTATTCCGGGGTATTGTATCCATTGAGGAACATGTGTATATTATCTAAGGCTCAGGTTCGTCCAAGGACACCCCACTGGATAGAGGAAAGGGGTAGAAAGGATTTCTAAGGCTAAGAATCAGAGGTAAGATAGATCTGTCATAGTTGTTCACGTCGGGCTACTGGCTTCCCATAGGACAAAACCTGGTGAGCTCTAGTAATACAGCACTGGGATATACCCGAACGGGGAGGGTTAAGCTTGATAGACAAGGCTGCCGCCACCTGCTACCTATCTCATCCAACCATGGGATATATCACAACCAACAGGTAAAGTCTGATCTAGACATCACGTCTATACCATCCTTTACGAACTCTAGAATCGATCTTACTATAGAGCATCCACTACACTAGTGAACTATTGATCCCGTAAACAACTAGGGGACTAGAACTATTACTTAAGTAAGAGACAAAAGCACAAAGGAAATCATGAACACTTACTATGATTGATAAGCATCCGTCGAGGTACAAGCTGGAGAAGAGCGCTGGGGTCGATCAGCACCAACCCAACTTCCCCTCACTCTCTTCCTATTTTCTAAGCACTACCTAGGCAGCACTAAACCTCTAAGGTGAGCCTAAAGCGGAAGAATGAGATTATAAGCACAAGAGAGGAGAGTGAATGGTGTGTAGTAAACTCAACAAGCCCTAACTAAGCAGTACTAGTAAAGGCTCAAAAGGGTCTATAGGATTGCGGTGGGGGGAAAAATTCTACTATTTTTGGCTTTTTCTGGACTGTAGGAAAAATAAAAATAGCGAAGGATTGGAAGTCTCTCACCAAACAATCTTGCTCTGATACCAACTGATGCGAACCCGTTAGGGTTTGTTCCTAATCTTTTGATGAGAGGGGATGGATAACTCGATTGGTGGATGGAGACAATGTTCATGGCCTGACTACAGCCTTCCAAGGATGCTGCGCCTTAGCAACTGATACACTACCTCCAATGGCTGCCGCGATCTTGTGGAGCGCAACACCCGACCACTAGGGCATTCGTCCTGCAAGCAATCGAAGAACAAGCAAGAACAAGTAGAACAAGCAACTCAATCACAAATATGGAGATAAGAACCAATCTAAAATCATAAAGGTGGGGTTCTGAATCGAGTAGAACGGATGGTCTAGTCGACACACGCGTCTACAAGCAAGCAATAGCTAAACTTTCAATAAAACAAAACCCAATCTATTTGCGGTGGCTATGGAGGTATATGAGAGTGTAGAGGATGACCAGGATGTGGTGGAGGTCGTCCCTAAACCCTAGGACGCGCCCCTGTTGGGCCCCACTTGATACACACCCCATCGGGCCAAAATCAGGTGACGCAGCACCGTGGACAGAAAAGGTCTTTGTAGTAAATCAATGATTGCGGCCGCCTCGGAGAAGATATAGACATGAGTCTAGAACCATATGAAAGTAGACTTTATTAGCTTTCCGTGAAGTCCAAGAACTCCCCAATCGGTGTCCGTATGAAGTCGTGGCAGCCGTTACAAGTTGGTTCTGTCCTGCAGTTCGAATCCAATATCCAAAACGTGTTGGATTTGGACTCTTCCTTTTCTTGCACCAAAAGTGACATGGTGGCCTGGTGGGGAACATTGGGAAGACTTGGGTTTGGTCCTCAATATATTTCTTTGGTCCTCCATATTTTTCATGTAATTTGCACACACGGATTTATCCAATCAAGTAATTCTGAAAACGAGAATGCACAGAAATCATAGTGCAGCATTAATTGTTCAAATGTACCAAATTTAATCTTGATATAGAGTTGATTCACCTTTGGACAAGAAGACACTAATATGGTCGTATCCATGCTAGTGATGTCCTCATCAGTGTGTCCTCATTCTTACCCCCTCCTCTACTATTTATAGCTGTGACCAAGGGGTTTTGGCCTGGAAAACAGGTGGGTCTAGGCAGAACTGACTTCTAGATGTCACCAGGAAGCACCAAGTGGAAGCTGGGGGAGAGGGGGCCTAGTGGTAGTTCAGCCGAACCACTGGTTCGGCCGACCACTAGCCACCGCCTTTGGCCGGGAGACTGGTATGTGGGCCCTTACGTAGGTTCTGTTGGTGTTTTACATCCAAGTCCGCCGAGGGATACCCCCGAGGTGGTGAGTTGTAGGTAGGGTGTCGCCGAGATTAGGAACTGGAAGGTGCAAGGAACACAAAGTTTAGACAGCTTCGGGCCGCCGAGAGCGTAATACTCTATGGCCTGTGTGATGGTTTGTATTGACTTAGGTGTTGATGTTTGGAGGGGGACCCTGCCCGCCATTATATAGTCTATTGGGGATAGAGTTCCATGAAAATTCTAGTCAGATATAAGCTCAGGAGTCCTACCCGAGTATTTTTCGGGTAATTTCCTTCTATTCCGACTAGTTCTACTATGATACAAGTAGTTACAACTGATGTAGGGCGTATGCCATATCCCATCCCTTATATAGTTTGGGGGATAGGGTTACATGGAAATCCTAGCCAGATACGAGCTCAGAAGTACTACTAGAGTACTTTTCGGGTTGTTTCCTTCTGTTCTGACTAGTTCTACTACGGTGCGAGTAGTTCTACTACTGTACGAGTAGTTACAACTTATGTAGGACATGGGCCTTGTCCCATCCCTTATCCTTGGATATGTACGCCATGTGCGCAGTCCTGTGGGCCCGGGTCTGACAGGTTTTGGGTGACTTGGCGCAGTCTTATGTCGGTTGCATGCTTGGTGGGCCCTTTCATCCATGGGAGGCTGAACGGCGCGTTCTGATTGGTCAGGTTGGTGTTGCCTTGGATTGAGAGTGTCTTTAGGCTATCATGTGGGTCCTTCAATCCTCGTGCTTGCTCGTGATTGGTTGGTGTTTTGTAGCTTGGATCCTGAGCGTGTTTTACCTGCATTTCTGCTCAATTTCCAACATAGCAATATTTTCCAAGGGACATATGGATTTGGCATTTATTTGGATAAATATGCAGGCATGAAATGTTAGTTCTCATGGTTTTCTGCATCAAATTGACGGTCGAAATCGGTCCTCGAGTAAATGTTAGGACTAAGGTGGAACGCCACTTCTTTTTGATATGATACCTGCATATAGATTATTCCGAGCTTCACCATTACCTATAAATCTTGTTGTGTTTACAATAATAGTCTGGGTAGTTGAAGAGTGGAATAGTATTGACTTGAGTCTCCTCCATTTCTCCGCTGTATGACTAGGAGTCGATAGATTTTTGAAAGAACCAACCATAGCTTTACTCTTCCATAGGATCTCTCAAGTCACTCAATATGTATGTATCCTTACCAAGGCATTGCCTCTTTTCATCCTACTTCTAATGATAGCTTATGTGAGGCTCATGGTAGGAGATTTGGAAGCATGCACTTGTTTCACATATATTGCGAAATCAAAAATTGGATCCATGGAGATGACACATCATACGAGTTGATCAAGATTGTGCATGTGTATGGAAAGTGTATGATGAAAATGAGACTCCTTTTTATGAAACTTTCTCTCCTTTATTTGGAAGATGGCTATATATTCTTTTTTTTTCTTGGACCTTCATGTGTCCATATTTTTCTTCAACACTAGGATCTTCATGTGTCCTCTTTTTTTTTTGACAGCCCATGTCCCTTTTGTAACATTACTAGAGAGAGAGATCATTTGGTATGGAGTTTTATTTTGCGGATGGATGGGATGGAATGGCTAACTTCCACTGTAGAAGTTTAGCATGCGGAGTGTATGTGATCTTGATCAAGCAAGTATGAAAAGACATCTCACTAGGGTCACAAAATTGATGAAGCTTAATGCAACAACAAAACACATATGTAAACGGTTTCCTTCATGAAGATCGACATATGGCTTTGGTAGGACAAACATGGGGGGTTTGTAAAGCTATGGAGGGGTTCTCTTTTTGAAATAAAATTTCCCAGACATAAAAGCAGAGAAAGCAAGGATTCCTTCATCAAACCTTATCTCACTTTTCAACAACTTAACAATTATGGGTTCCCTAAGATATGATTCACAGATTCAAATTTAGCAAGGAATAAAATATATGCAAGCCAATCATGTGACACATCATCAGAGGATAACCTTAAATTTAATTTTAGTGATTGACAAGCGAGGCCAGTGCTGGTTTGGCCAAACCTGGGGTTCCGCCAACCGACGCTAGCACCTGTTCGCCTTGGCCTTTTGCGTGCTGGTTCATTGGGTGTTGTGAGCGTGTTGTGGGTGATCTCAAGCGTATGTGCATTGGAACTCTGATATATCTCCCCTGCACTTGTTCTTGTAGCTAGTGCTTTTATTCAAAAACAAAAAGGAGGAAATAAAAAGGGACTCTACTGATTTGAGAAATAGGGAGTACTTTATTCGAACTCAAATATTTTTTTATTTTCACCATGAGACTTACTCAAATAAGGCAACTAGAATTGCATCAACATAAGCGAAAGAGGATTTACTTATGATGAACCCTTGAAGAGTGGTATGTACTGTGGCAGAACCACTTGAATTATTCCGGCTCAAGTGTGCAAGTCATCGCTATACAGCAGACATTAACTCAACGCACTTCAAACGGAATAACCCATTGGTCTATCGGGTCTCCGCCCGATACAACAAACGGTTCAACAGGATCGAAGCAAGTTTACCTCGCACGAAGGCGAGTTTACAGTCACACAACAGCTCACCAACTTTTTAATCCACAACATATTAAACATTATTACAAACCGCTTCAAACTTAACGTAAACTTATACAAATATCGTTTAAAACGACAAGCTAAACAGCTTGTCCAGGTTTGTAGCGGAAGAAAATTAATGCGCGACTACACATGTCACGGAGGTTGACACCACACTCAGCCCGAAGCATGGCGTCATTCAGGAGGGTCACTGCCAGCCGGGGACGGATCCCATGTCACCGACCAGCCAAACGGAACAGAGAGTGGCCATGTTGGACTATCCGTGGAGTTTTCAAAGGTCATACCTGAAAAATAGACTAGCAAAGCTGAGAATACTAATACTCAGCAAGACTTAACCGCTTCATAGTATAATTAGCCATGTAACTAGACTCATGAAGGCTTGAAATGGTTCTGCGTTTAATTTCAGCTGAAAAGCAACAAAGAGTATGAGCTAACTTTCATATTTTAGCTTTTAGACTCTAGTTTCAGTAACCATTCTAGATAAGCACCTATACTTAGACAAACAGGATAGAGATTAACATCCATCCAGATTATTCCATAATGGTTACCGTTCTTACTCTATGTGGTAGAAGGAATAAGCAGTCTCAATCTCCGCGAGAAACGGACGATTCTGAATCGAATTTCCAAACCTTGCAAGGCAAATCTAACTCACACGCTTGGAACATCCAACGATAGTTCTGAAGCAACCGTTTGCCTTTCATTCTGACTCGTGGAACAGGGCCACCACAAGCGACTGTAGGACCGTACACACACCAATTGTGCAGGACATACGTCTGTAGCGAGACTACATGATCGTACTCTTGTCCACTGCGCGGAACGTACTCCCGCACATTGGTGCGTGAGAAAAACAAAATTACGAGTGGTGGGAGGTATGTCCACTCCTCGGGCCGATTGGTTACTAGGCTTACCGCTTTACCATATTTCGCGTCATGTGGCTAGTACTTTCAAAAGCTTAGCCACCACTACCACACACTGCGACCTTATCAAATTTTATCAACACAGACAGGGTAATCTTCCGAGTCATGATACCGCACATGACCCCGTCCATCATCCTTATAGTGATTGCAGAATAGTAAACATTCAATTCCTAGATCGCGTGGGTGAGAGGAAATCACCCAACTTCTACCGGTCCTATTAGCAAAGCATCTATCCTGATAAGGACTCAGGCACAATACATAGGTTCCTAGTATCAATGCATCTAGGATTCCATTTCAACTCCTAGACTTAATGCAAGATATAATATATACATATAAGATTGCGTAAATGTAGTAATTTGAAATACTGGGTTATGCATCGGGGCTTGCCTTCTTGAGCGGGGCTGGGGGCAGGAGTGTCAAAGATTTCCGAAATTTGGTTCGGAGCTTCAGTTAGAGTTTCGACGATGTTTACTGGGTCTTCAGAAAACCCTTGCTCAGTTTCCGGGACTAGCTTGTAGTCTCCGTCGTTGAGTGTCGTTGATTCTACATGATATGCAATGATTTGATTTAGATGGTTTGCGAGTTAAGAGTTTTATTTCATGATAAAGTTGCAATCCAACAGAGTAATACACATACATTCATAAAGCAAGAGGTTTAAATATAAACTTATTATTGGTATCCTAATTCAATTATCCTAATTAGTTGAATTAATTGAATTAGGTTAACAAGTTTGATTTTTAATTTGAAATTCATAGAGGCTCTAGCCTTGAATTTTTGTGGGTAAGCTTTATTCTAGTGGATGAGCTTACTGTGAATTGTTCATAATTTTCTAAAAATAGACACTAGGGTATTTGAATTTAGTTCAAATGTTAGGTTTAAATTCAAATCTTAGGTAAAACAGTGCTATGAATTCTTGAAAAATTAATTATGAACTAATTATCAACATATCAATATATTGTAAAAATATCTAAGCATAAAAAGCTTAGGAATATGTTTGAATAAATTTAAAACCTTTCAAGCTTGAATTGCACAAAATTAAATTAGCTGAAGCTAGAGTGTAATACTGGTTCTGATATTTTTGCACAAGCTTTTATTCACCTTCAACAGACTACACACCAAAAATCACAGGAAAAAGAGCTAGCATGCAAAAGTTATGCTCAAGATACCCTTTTGCTGAAGTTTAAAGTAAATCAAAAAGTATTTAGTTTCAAACCAGACTCTATTAACAAAAGTTGTAGAATTAGACTTTTGGATTCCAACAAAACTAGTTTGGCAATTTTTGGATTTTTCAACAAATTCCTATGGATTTTACAATTTGACAGCTTTTCCAAACAACACTAAATAAGAAACTTGCAGAGAGGCCCTCGGGCTTTTGCACATGGGACCCTAATATGAAAACTTAGA
Source organism: Panicum hallii (assembly GCF_002211085.1). Lineage (NCBI taxonomy): Eukaryota > Viridiplantae > Streptophyta > Magnoliopsida > Poales > Poaceae > Panicum > Panicum hallii. The sequence continues at coordinate 32,664,344 of NC_038042.1, forward strand.
TTACAACGGGGTCCTTGCCGGGTCAAGACGGCGGCCGTGGCATCTGACCGGCGTGTTCTCGCCGGCGGCGAGGGTTTGGCCGAGGGGAAACTGGTCCTACACGACCTATAGGACAAGGTGCACATGTTGGTGGGTGGTGGGCACGAAGAAAGGCGGCGGAGCAAGGTCGACGACGAGGAATGGCGGCGGCCGTGGCGGTGCGTCCGTGTGCCCGATGAGGGGCCGGCGAACATGGAGGGATGGAGCACGCACGAGCATCGTGGAGTCGTGGGGATGCTATTCCGGTACCTGGTTCGGCTGGAGGTGGGGCAGAAGGGGGTAGTTGACGTGGAGGTGTCTCGGGTTTCACCGGGGGTGATGGCAGCATGGTGTTCTGGTGGCTGGGGTGTCAGCGGGGGGTGAAGAAGCTACTGGGAAGCTTCTACGGGATGATGTGGTGCTGCTGGTGCTCTTGGCTGGGCTTGAGGGGCTCTGTAGCGGCGAGTCGACGGCGAGGCCGAGCGGCGGCGGAGCTTGAGCTCGCCGGCGCTGTGGGGGATGACGCTCAGGTGCGGGAAAGTGAAATTGGATGGGTCAGTGAGCTGCAGGGAGTCGCGGCAGTGCTACTGGAGCACTGGAGCGCGGGTAGGAGGCGGTGTGGGCGGCTGACGACGGCGGCCAGAGGCTGCGGCGGAGGTCCGGTGAGGTGCGGTGGTCGGGATAGAGAAAAGTGAGCAAAATGGGCATGTGCAAATGCAAGAGCGAGTGCGTGGGGAGCTCCAGGATGTGCTCAGGGTCCAAAAGAAGATGTGGTTGCGAGGGAGCAGGAGCTGGCAAGCCGGCGGGAGGCGTGGCGGCTCGAGCGGCGGCAGCGCGACGTGGAGAGGCAGGAGCAGACCAGCGCGGGCCGGGGAAGCGGTGGCGCGGGCGCTGGGGCGGCACGTGGCACGGCTTAGAGCGGCGCGGGGGAGGCCGGTGCGCGGCATATGGCCGGCAATGGCGGCGGGGAGGTAGACGAAGGGGACCTATTTGCAATTTCCCGAAAGTGCAGGGACTCCTCTGTAAAGCCTAGATAACTTTCAAACCATAGCTTAAATGAAAATGTACCCAAAAGAAAAGGTGTAGGGTTTAGCAAGATCTACAACTTTGATTTAAGGTTCAATTGCAAAAGAGCTAAGGATTTGAAACTAACATAAAATTTGGCAAAGTTTTAAACTTTAATTAAATCCTATTTAAAAACTACACTACACTTGCATCCTATGTATAGTTTCATCTATATTTGCGATTTAAAAGCAAGTTCTTGACTTTTGCAAAACAACCTTCATATGTTTTGATTTTACCTCCCATTCTCTCCCATTTAACACTAAAGGACCTACATTTTTCAAAATTACATAAATGTCCTTTTCCCTTTTGCATTCAAATTTGAACACTCATACACAAGATCAAACATGCACACTTTATACTAGAATTTAGTATGTTTATAATCCTAATACCTGAATGTTACAGCCTTCCCCCCTAAAAAGAATCTCGTCCCGTGATTCCGGAATAGAATGGAATTAGACAATTAGATTTGGGAGTTGGTTTGAAGGAAATCTGGGAAATTTTGTTGAAGATAGGATTTGGTTTCCCAAGTCGCTTCTTCTTCAGTATGATGTTCCCACTGAATTTTGAACATCCTGATGGTTTCTCTTCTAGTGCTTCTTTCTTTAGTGTCTAGCACTCTGATGGGATGTTCGATATAAGTTAGATCAGATTCGATTTCGATGGCTTGGGGATCGATGATTTCAGTAGGAACTTTGACACATTTCCTAAGTTGAGATACATGGAAGATGTCATGGATGGCCGCTAACTGAGGAGGAAGTTGAAGACGGTAAGCTACGGGTCCACAGATTTCGAGAATTTCAAAGGGTCCGATATATCGAGGGGCGAGTTTTCCTTTTACACTGAACCGATGAATACCTCGAGTGGGAGATAATTGAAGATATACGAAGTCTCCGACTTGAAACTGTAATGGTCTTCTTATGTCAGTGTAGCTTTTCTGTCGAGATTGGGCTGCCTTTAGATTGTTTTGAATAGTCTTCACCTTTTCCTCTGCTTCAGTGATAAGGTCGGGTCCAAAGATTTTACGTTCGCCGATTTGTGACCAACTCAAAGGAGTTCGGCAGTAGCGACCGTACAATGCTTCAAATGGAGTCATCTTGAGACTGGTTTGATAGCTGTTGTTGTAAAAAAATTCTGCCAATGACAAGCATTTCTCCCAGTTCTTGTCATACTGAAGTACACAGGCTCTAAGCATAACCTCCAGAACCTGATTTACCCTTTCAGTTTGTCCGTCTGTCTGAGAGTGATATGTGGAGCTTCGGATTAACTTAGTTCCAAGAGCATATTGAAGTTGCTCCCAGAATCGAGCGATGAATTGTGCTCCACGATCAGAAATGATCATCTTGGGCATTCCATGAAGATGAACGATTTGATCTAAATAGATCTTAGCATACTTTTTGGCATTATACGTAGTATGCACGGGAAGGAAATGGGCAGTCTTGGTTAATCGATCAACGATTACCCAAATAGAGTCATGTCTTTGGGAGGTGTTGGGTAAACCAACAATAAAATCCATGCTGATATCCTCCCACTTCCAAGAGGGAATGGGTAAAGGTTGAAGAATACCAGCAGTTTTGAGATGACTGGCTTTAACTCTTTGGCAGATGTCACACTCCTAGACATACTTTGCAATTTCTCGCTTCATACGAGTCCACCAAAAGTTCTGTTTCAAATCTTGGTACATCTTGGTACTGCCAGGGTGTATAGAAAATTTGGACAAGTGGGCCTCGTCCAATATCTGCTTACGAAGCTTATGGTCCTTAGGTACAACGACACGTTCGTTGAACCATAGAACCCCTTCGTGATCTATTCGAAAGCATTTGTACTTTCCTTCTCCTTGTGCCAACTTCTGCCTAATGATTCTGACCCCTTTGTTACGCTGTTGTGCCAGAACAATGTTATCCCAAAGTGTAACTTCAATTGAGAGATAATTCAGGCTGCCTTGAGGAATGATCTCAAGATTGAGCTTTCTCATCTCCCAACAAAGCGTCTCATTGAAAGCCTCTACTGATAAGCAAGAGCAATGTGCCTTGCGACTAAGTGCATCCGCCACGACGTTGGCCTTGCCTGGATGATAGTGTACTTCCAGATCATAGTCTTTGATAAGCTCTAGCCAGCGTCTTTGCCTCATATTTAGGTCTGCTTGCGTGAAGATGTACTTGAGGCTTTTATGGTCAGTATAGATATGGTACTTTGTACCCATCAGATGATGTCTCCAAATCTTAAGTGCATGGATGATAGCTGCGAGTTCAAGATCATGGGTAGGATAGTTCTGCTCATGAGTCCTAAGTGCTCGCGATGCATACACAATCACTCGGTTGTCCTGCATAAGCACACAACCAAGTCCGATTCCCGAAGCATCACAATAGATGTCAAAAGGTTTTGAAACATCCGGTTGAGCCAGAACTGGTGCAGTAGTGAGATGTGCTCTGAGGGTGTGAAATGCATCTTCGCATTTCTGATCCTAGGAGAATTTAACGCCTTTCTTTAGTAGTTCAGTCATAGGTTTGGCTATTCTTGAGAAGTCAGGAATGAAACGACGATAATAGCCAGCTAGACCAAGAAAACTACGGATCTGATGGACTGATGTTGGAGGTTTCCAATCCATCACTTCTTGTACTTTACTGGGGTCAACGGATATACCGTTACTGGAAATAGTGTGACCCAGAAATTTAATGGTATCCAGCCAAAACTCACATTTAGAGAATTTGGCGTACAAGTGGTGGTCTCTTAACCTCTGAAGAATAATGTGAAGATGGTTTGCATGATCTTCTGGATTTTTGGGATAGATCAGAATGTCATCAATGAATACCACTACGAATTGGTCGAGTTCTTGCATGAAGACAGAGTTCATGAGATACATGAAATATGCTGGAGCATTGGTAAGACCAAACGACATGACCAGATATTCGTAGAGTCCACATCTGGAGGAAAAGGCTGTTTTTGGAATGTCACTTGGCCTGATCTTGATTTAATTATAGCCGGAACGAAGATCAATCTTAGAGTATACTTTGTCTCTGGCTAATTGATCAAATAGAATGTCAATGCGGAGTAGAGGATACTTGTTTTTGATGGTCACCGCTTTGAGGGGACGATAATCTACACATAGCCTTAAGCTATTGTCCTTTTTCTTCACGAATAGGGCTGGACAATCCCATGGTGAAGCACTTGGACGAATATAACCCTTATCAAGGAGGTCCTGGAGTTGGATTTTTAACTCTGCCAGCTCATTGGGTGGCATACGATAGGGCCTCTTAGAGATGGGGGCTGTGCCGGGTTGGAGTTCTTTGATAAACTCAATATCTCTGCCGGGGGCATTCCAGGCAAGTCGTCTGGAAAAATGTCTAGGTATTCGCAAACAATAGGGATGTCCTTTAACTTGATCCCTTCTATAGTATAGGCACAAAAGTTATTGCACTCCCGTTGTGGAAGATAGAGAATGGTAGCTTCATGATCAGTTGAATCTATCTCCACAGTTCGGGAAAAGATATCTAGTGATACTCGGTGCCTAGTCATCCAATCCATGCCTAGGAGGATATCCATTCCTTCTAGGTCCAATAATAGTAAATCTGTTTTAATCAAATTACTACCCAGCTGAATTGGCACCTTTTTATAGATTTGATTTGATAAAATTTTACCGCCAGGAGTCACTATCATATAGGCTCCACTAGTAGGATAAAGATCTAAGCCTACTTTGGTTCCACATTTTGAACTGACAAAACTATGGGTGGCACCAGAATCAAAAAGTATAATCACGGGTTGATGGTTTATAGAGAAAGTACCCATCATTATTGGCGCACCCTCAGGGAGTTCAGAGAGAGTCGTGAAGTTCACCCTCCCCTAGCGGACTTGTACCACCTGCTTCTTTCCCTTGCCCTTGTTGTTCGGGTTGGATGTTTGCCCTTGGAAAGATCTTCTGGGTTGGGGGCAATCCTTGATGAAATGGGATGGGCTACTGCAGTTGAAACAACGATAATTGTTGTTTCCTTGGTTGGATGGCGGAAAGCTTGGCCGTGGGCCTTGCTGCTGTTGCTGCTGGGGTTGTGGTGTCGGTGGTCGATTGAATCAAGCCTACTAGGGTGGTCAGGCTACCCATCTGCCTAGCAAAATTGTTTCGAGGCGGGGCTCGGGTAGTAGTGTTCTGGACCAACCGATACCTTGGCGGTTGTGCAGTTGAGGGTCCAATTGGTATCTTCCGTTTCTTTTCTGCCCGGTGGGCTGAGATGCACTCCTCTTGAGTGATGGCCATATTGACCAATTCATTGAAGTTGTCAGCCTTTACCAAATTCAATCATTCCTTAAGCTTTGTGTTTAGGCCTCGACAGAAACGATCTCGCTTACGGGCATTAGTATCCGACTGATAACCCGCATATTAGCACAGGTGATTGAAGACCTGTGCATATTACATAATAGTGCGGGTTCCTGAGTCAAATTCAGAAATTCATCGCTCAATGAGTCCCTCTGGAATGTGGTGCGCTCTGAAAGCGGCCCGGAATTCGTCCCATGTGATGACATGACCAGCCGGCTGCATGGTATGGTAATGGTCCCACCATATGCGGGCGGTGCCGCGAAGTTGTTGAGCTGCGAAGAGTGCCTTGTTCTCGTCTGAGCATGGCGCAGACAACAATGCAAACTTAGACTCCATGGTACGGAGCCATGCATCAGCATCGAGGGGCTCGTCTGCCTTATGGAACAATGGGGGCTGGGTGCTGAGAAAATCTTGATAATTAGCCGATGGGTGTTCATCACGACCTCAGGATTGGTGATGAAATTGGCCCATCTGAGCCTGTACTAGCTGGTTGAGGAGTTCGGTCTGTCGTGCCATGACTTCTGCTAGATTTGGCGGGGCTGGTGGTGGTTGTTGAGAACCGCTAGCTTGGTCTGGCCGGAAATCTTCCGGGGTTCCACGAGTAGCTCCAACCATCTGAAACAAAGGAGATATCCATTATCAACCATATTCTTACTCCTATTTTCAAATGATATACTATTGCCAAACAGATATGTAATTCACATGCTCCGTTCAATCAACTCATTCTAAGTGCAAAGATATTGCAACAAAGTAACAGAACACGAGGCTTAGATTACAACGCAGATACTGGTTGTCCTTAACATCTTACATCAGGGTGGTTCGACTGCTACGGGTCAAGCTATATGTACAAATGCCACATATACTACAACAAGTGGCTCTAGGTCTAGGTAGGCTACTCACTACCTATGTCACATCATTCTATACTAATTGCATCTGAAAGATCGACGATTTGGGTGAACTAGAAATTGTCGAGGTTGCCTACGGAGGACTGGCTGCCGGAAGAGGAGTGATCTGGATGAGGGTTGGGTTCTGGGTCTCTATGCTCGGAGTCGAGATCAGAAACTCCCTCAATTTCCTCTGGGTCTTCTTCTTCGCCTTCATGTACTACGGGTACAGCAGGAGGTACTGGCGGTTGCTGGAGTTCGTCGATGTGAGCATGGGCATCATCAACCTCAAGGATAAGGTCATGAATTTGCTCCTGGAGGAACTCGATAATAGTGTTGCGTTGAGTGATTATGGCATCACTCTCATTGATCTAATCCTCCCGATGAAGAATGATCTCATCCCGTGCTGCGATAATCTCCTCCTTCTCGGTAACCAAGGCTTGAAGCTCTAATATCTGAGTGACCAGTTGATCAGCATTTTGATAGTGGCCTTGAGCTATACCAAGCAACTGGCCCATACCACGGCGTAGCAGAATCTGATAGTGGTGCTGGACGTTCATGAACCTGATGGTACCACGGAGCATTTCTTCGGCTGAATCTCCCAACATGTGACCATAATGGGCTATCCTGAAGTTCCACTCAGGATCACTGGAATCTATTGCAGGGAATAAGCCAATAGGATGCCAGCAACTTCCATGGGATGCTGGTTGCAGAAAATGTGGATGGCCTCCAGAGCTGCAGTCTCGATGGTGTCGACGAGATGATAATCAACCACATCGACCTCGATGGGCTGCCACTGTGAACGGAAAGGATGCTGAGGAATAGTCATCTTGACTCTGCACCGAGGAACACCCTCCTCTCTATACTCGACTCCATCGTACTGGGGAGGCTCGGTGTAGAAGAATAGACTAAGTGATTCCCATAAAAGATGGGGAAAACCCTCCCAGTGCAAGGCATTGGTATGGAGATGTCCTGCATGATCCCAAAAGATGTTTGAAGGAGCCACCATCTGAAACAAGAATTCAGATGGTGAGATTTTGATGGATGCTACAAATCCAACTAAGGCTGTCACAAGAATCCTATTAAAACCATACTAAAGATAGACAACACTTTACCTATCCTTAAAAGAACAACACATTCAAGCACTCATTTTGTTTGTTAATGAATTATGCATGCACGTACTATTCGACCTCACAACCAAAACAACTGCCGAATATCTTCGGACTTACGTGGTTCATTTCGGTGGCTTAACACATATGTCTCTCACTAATATCTAGTTGATAAGTCCTATCCGTCTTAACCTCTTAATCATGGTTAATGTACCTGCAGAAGACCACATTTATATAGTATGAATATTTCATGGCAGCACGACATGAAAGCATTCCCAAACAGTACTGTTCACTATAGAAACAACATCTGTACCATTACCGTCGTACAGACAACGTTAACATACGTTATCGAAACAATGTATTCACGGGGTACCGCAAAATGCGGGGGTATGAACAGCGATCGCCATACCCTGCGCCGAATCATATACTCCAAATATATTCAACCTAAATTGATATATTGGCAGCATCTCAAGTAGGCCACTGCTTGAGAAACAGCGTTCGGTTCGCATCACCGACGGGAAGGCCAAGCTCCCTCAGTTGGCTGACGATCCTTACCTTCTTACCTTACCATCGAAAGTGTCATTACAAAATATAAAGTTGGGTTATGCATAAATTTAAGTTTTAACCGAAAGTAGTGCTGCAAGTTAGAGCTATACTCTTTACGTATATATATTAGTAGCCACCTGATTACTCCCATATAATTCCCTAGGGCTTTGCGTTCTAAGCACCAACCTTAACGAATCCAACATATGTTGCAAATTCATTTGTTAAGCAATTTTTATCCAGAAAATATTTTTAAGAGCTACTGCAGTTGTAAGAGCAAACCTACAGCTCTGATACCAGCTGTGGCAGAACCGTCGGAATTATTCCGGCTCAAGTGCGCTAGTCATCGCTATACAGCAGACATTAACTCAATGCACATCAAACGGAACAACCCATTGGTCTGTCGGATCTCCGCCCGATACAACCACGGTTCAACAGGATCGAAGAAGGTTTACCTCGCACGAAGGCGAGTTTACAATCACACAACAGCTCACCAACTTTTTAATCCACAACATATTAAACATTATTACAAACCGCTTCAAACTTAACGTAAACTTATACAAATATCGTTTAAAACGACAAGCTAAATAGCTTGTCCAGGTTTGTAGCGGAAGAAAATTAACGCGCGACTACACACGTCACAGAGGTTGACACCACACTCAGCCCGAAGCATGGCGTCATTCAGGAGGGTCACTGCCAGTCGGGGATGGATCCCATTCCACGGACCAGCCAAACGGAACAGAGAGTGGCCATGTTGGACTATCCATGGAGTTTTCAAAGGTCATACCTGAAAAATAGACTAGCAAAGCTGAGTATACTAATACTCAGCAAGACTTAACCGCTTCATAGTATAATTAGCCATGTAACTAGACTCATGAAGGCTTGAAATGGTTCTGCGTTTAATTTCAGCTGAAAAGCAACAAAGAGTATGAGCTAACTTTCATATTTTAGCTTTCAGATTCTAGTTTCATTAACCATTCTAGGTAAGCACCTATACTTAGACAAACAGGGTAGAGATTAACATCCATCAAGATTATTCCATAATGGTTACCGTTCTTACTCTATGTGGTAGAAGGAATAAGCAGTCTCAATCTCCGCGAGAAACGGACGATTCTGAATCGAATTTCCAAACCTTGCAAGTCAAATCTAACTCACACGCTTGGAACATCCAACGATAGTTCTGAAGCAACCGTTTGCCTTTCATTCTGACTCGTGGAACAGGGCCACCACAAGAGACTGTAGGACCGTACACACACCAATTGTGCAGGACATACGTCTGTAGCGAGACTACATGATTGTACTCCTGTCCACTGCGCGGAACATACTCCCGCACGTTGGTGCGTGAGAAAAACAAAATTACGAGTGGTGGGAGGTATGTCCACTCCTCGGGCCGATTGGTTACTAGGCTTACCGCTTTACCATATTTCGCGTCATGTGGCTAGTACTTTCAAAATCTTAGCCACAACTACCACACACTGCGACCTTATCAACTTTTATCAACACAGACAGGGTAATCTTCCGAGTCATGATACCGCACGTGACCCCGTCCATCATCCTTATAGTGATTGCAGAATAGTAAACATTCAATTCCTAGATCGCGTGGGTGAGAGGAAATCACCCAACTTCTACCGATCCTATTAGCAAAGCATCTATCCTGATAAGGACTCAGGCACAATACATAGGTTCCTAGTATCAATTCATCTAGGGTTCCATTTCAACTCCTAGACTTAATGCAAGATATAATATATACATATAAGATTGTGTAAATGTAGTAATTTGAAATACTGGGTTATGCATCGGGGCTTGCCTTCTTGAGCGGGGCTGGGGGCAAGAGTGTCAAAGATTTCCGAACTTTGGTTCGGAGCTTCAGTTAGAGTTTCGACGATGTTTACTGGGTCTTCAGAAAACCCTTGCTCAGTTTCCAGGACTAGCTCGTAGTCTCCGTCGTCGAGTGTCGTTGATTCTACATGATATGCAATGATTTGATTTAGATGGTTTGCGAGTTAAGAGTTTTATTTCATGAAAAAGTTGCAATCCAACAGAGTAATACACATACATTCATAAAGCAAGAGGTTTAAATATAAACTTATTATTGGTATCCTAATTCAATTATCCTAATTAGTTGAATTAGGTTAACAAGTTTGATTTTTAATTTGAAATTCATAAAGGCTCTGTGATAGTTCAAGTACTTGTAAGCTAGGTTAGTGTGAAGTATGTGCTTGTTAGTGTAAAGCTTATGTGTGTTTATGTGAAGCTTTTAAAAACTTAAATGCTAATAAAAGGGGTATTTTTATAATTACGGAAAAACTAGGGTTGTTTTTGCAAAATGTATTTGGATGGGAGGTAACTTCAAAATAGGTGAAGGATTGTTTTGACCCAAAAGTTTCATTTGAAATGTATGTGTTGAATTGTGTGAAAATTTGAAATGTATTACCCAAAAGTTTCATTTGAAATGTATGTGTTGAATTGTGTGAAAATTTGTGTAAAGTTATGAAAATAAGGGTGTTATGTAATTTTGCAAAAGTACAAGTCCTTTTATATAAAAAGTTTTGGAATTACAAAAGTAACTTTCAAAGTTACTAGGGGTCAAAGTGTAAAAATGTTTGTCATCATTACATTACCTGAACTTGCAATTAAATCCAAAGTTATATGAAATTTATCTAACTAAGGACAAATACTTTGAAAGTTTGATTTGAGTCCAATGTTTTTAAATAAAACTATACCCTTTGAGTTTTTGAAGTTGAATTCTAAAACAAAGTTGTAGAGCTTGAAAGGTTGTACAACTTTCATTTTGGTCACATTTTTGTTTGAGCCCTAGATTTATGGGAAATTATGGTTTACTCATAAGCCCCTAGGATTTCTGTATTTTGCAACTAAGTCCCTCGGACCCCGCTCTCTTCTTCTTCCTCTGGCGCCTCTCTGTTCTCCTGCTCTGCTCTTCTGCTGCCGGCTATCAGTGCCGCCCACTGCCGCTCTAACTCCTCCCCGGCGCCACCTCCTGCTCGGGCAGACCCCACGTGTCACTTGGACGCCGGCCGCCGCTCCAGCTCGCCCCTGCTAGCCCTTTCCCGTGCGCGCCACACCGACCTGAACGCCACCCGGCCGACACCTCGCCGCCGCCGTGGCACAGGCCGAGCGCCCCCTCCGGGCCTCTATTCTCCTGCTCTCAAGCTTCTCCAACTCGTGACCATTCCATTCTGCACTTCCTTTCTCCCGCCCAACGCCCCGAGCCCCGAACACCGCCGCCGCCCCCTTCCTCGACTCCGACGACCTCCCTGTTCGCCGTGGGCAGCTCACTCCAGCCCTCCCCGCACCACTACAGCCCCCTAGGGAGCTTCCCCTCACCTCACTAACACTCCCAGGCCAATCTTCGCGGCCGGACCCCCACCGGAACCACCTCGCCGCAGTTCACTCCCTCCGCCACCGCTTCGGTCCGCCGTGGGAACCCCACCTCCGGTCGTCCCTTCCCCTTCCCAAGACCTCCAGAAGGTGCACCTTGAGCTCCTGGTGCTCGCTGGCCGCTCCTTATCCACTCCTGACACCACCTCCTCGCCAGAATTTGGCCGGCGATGCCCCTATCTCTTCTTCCCCACGAGCCATCCGCCGAAAAATTCTCGCCGCCCCGTTCTGCCCCATCTCAATTCCAGCACCCTAGAGCTTCCTCACCGCCCCTGCTTACCCCTCGACCCACCCTCACCGAACTTTGTTCTCTCCTCGGCCGGAATTGAAGGAATACCATGCCGCCATTGCCGCCGGTGAAACCCAAGCCATCTCCACGTCGACAACCCCCTTCCGCCCCATCTCCAGCCGAACCAGGTACTGAAATAGCATCCCCACGACTCCACGATACTCGTGCACGCTCCATCCCTCCATGTTCGCCGGCCCCTCACCGAGAACACGGACACACCACCACGGCCGCCACCATTCCTCGCCGTCGACCTTGCTCCGCCGCCTTTGTTTGTGCCCACCACCTACCACCATGTGCACCCCATCCTATAGATCGTGTAGGACCAGTTTCCCCTCGGCCAAAGCCTCGCCGCCAGCGACCCCCTTTGCCAGAAAGCCACCACCTTTTCCCTGTCCTCTGTCAAGTCCAGCCAGGGACCGATTGGTTTTGATTTGAAAACTTGTAGGGTCTTAGCTGCAAGATTCCAGAGGCCCCCCAATTCAAAGCTGTGAACTTCAAAAATGTGTATAAAATTGTAGAAAATTCAGAAAAATGCCAAACTAGTTTTGTTTGAATCCATAAGTTAAATTCGACTACTTTTATATAGTGAGTTTGAGCTGTATGTGTGTATTTTTTGATGTAGATTAAATATTAGGAAATGAGTGTTTTATTTGTATCTCATGTTATATGCATGTGTTGTAGCTGAATTTTGAAACTTAGGTTGTATGTCCCATGTGTAGCTTTGTGTAAAAGTGTCGAGTTCTTTACTGCTCAATTGCTTAGAAATTCAAGTACCTTTGTTGTATGTTGATGGAATGTTTAGATTTTATTTAAGGATGCTTCTGATAGTGTTTATATCTTAAATTTATACCCTAACTTCCTTTTTGCATGTGTAATCCATAATAAAAGTATTAAGATTAGTAGTAGACTATACACCAAGTTATGGATTTATGCTTGTTTTTAAAGATAATTCATTTATGCTAGTTCTTGCTTATGAAAAGTTATGAAAATATCTTAAGGTGTTGCTCTTGAGTAGTGTAACCTGTTCACAAAAATCTTGTGTATATCTACAGTTATAAATAACTCTTAATCTATTAGTGCTGTTTTTGTTTATTTTTGTGGCATAGTTTCTGTGAAGATAAAATCTTGATAAATTTACAGAAGCATAGACATAGCTTTATCTGTAACTGATAAAAGTTTCAACCCCAGTGCTATGGTAGTTTGTTCTGTAAAAATAAAACATGTTCTAGGTGTTAACTATTTGAAGTAAATCTTCTGATTTATTTACTGCATAAGATGTTTTGAAAATTTTAGGGTAATTTTGATTCTGTTTGTTCTATTTGTTATAATCTTTGTAGCATCAGATCTTAATCTTAAGATTAGATGCTTATAATTTATAAAACCATATCGATTAGGTTAAAATGAAACCAACCCTAGTTGTTTTATATAGTTAAACATGTTACTTATCGTAGTTAATTAAGTTAATATATACTCGACAAATGACTGCCCAGTAGAAAAGTGAATGATATGTTTGGTAAATAGAATGTTTTTCATTTTGCATTGCTGATAAATTTGATAGTCTTAGCTCATATTTTTGTGATAGACATGTATGATGTTTAGTTAACCCTTTCACACAAGTGCTCGTGCTCTGCTATCGTGACCTTGTTCTTGTATGGTTTACAATCTTTTAGGGCCCCCCTTTATGTATCAAAATCCTTAGTTACCCCTCTCTGTCAGCACACTTCTATCGGCCGATTTATCGGCTGAAATATTTGGCCACACACCCCTCAGCTATACACCCATAGAACACACCCCTATCGGCCACATGCCTTTTGGCTGCGCGTCTGTAGAACACCCATCGGCTATATGCCTACCCACCACACGCCCTCTTTAGCTACACATCTATCGGCACAAGCCCATCAGCCACATCCTTTTTAGTCTAGTTCCGGGCTTGTAGTCTCATCAGCCTAGTCCGATACTAGTGTTCTGTTCCACCTGGTTCTTGTAGCAGATCCGGTTTAGATGACCCCATCGGCTGTACATCAATTGATTGTTATACTGACGTAATCAAGCCAATGTAACCACACCTAGTTACCTAGGATAACACTTAAGCACATCTCAGTTAGGCACAGTCAGTGCAAAGTAGAATAATCAGCTACACGGCTGATATGCCCCAGTAGATATAGAAGAACATTAAGGATGAAAACCGGCTACACAACTGACCCACCAAACGGCTGAATACGCCAAGACACAAACCGTACGGATACATAATTCGACTAGTCTACCCAGGGCACCATCGGCTAGTTACTCGCACTAATCAACTAGCTATGCCGATACATCACTCGACTAGTTCTACCCGATGTGTAAATCGGCTAATGTGCCGATGCACTAAATCGACTAGTATGCCGATTCACAGATCGACTAGTACACGTACACAAATCGGCTCAGCCGATGTTCACTAATCAACTAGTTTTGTTAAAGCATGGATCGGCTATGCCGATACGCACGCGATCGGCTAGATATACCGATACTCACGCAGGTCAGTTAAGACACAGATGCTTTAGGAAACACCCCTCTGCTAAAATAATCGATACCTTCATCGATCAATTAGGAAGTCGATGCACCTATCAATTGGCTACACAGGCCAAAGTACACAACCCTAGATCAGTAAGCTAGCACAGTCGACACGCCTCTGTTAGGCACAACCAAGGCACATCAATCGGCTAAACCGGATGCACCCTCATCGACTAAGGCAAGCCAATGCACCAACCAATCAGCTAAACAAAAACATGCTGATAACTAGATCCAATCAGCAAGATCCTTCCTTGATCTATCCTTGAAGCACTGTACCTTTAACATTCCTATCCATATCAGCCAATTTGACCCCAGGTGAACTCAAATCGGCTAAACTCTTCTGCTCATATACAGAAACTGCTCCTGCCGATTTCTCTTCCAAACAGAAATCAGCAGATTTCCTAAAACTGTGTAGATAGCTCCCTCCTTTACCAAATTCTATCAGCTGAACCCCTGTTGTTTCCAATTGGCTCTGTTGTAATCCTCAACAAATAGCCAATTTTAATTAGTTGTCCACCTAAAGCTCTATTTAAGTTTAGTTTCAGATCTTTTTGGTTGTTATATGAGTAATATGTTAAATGAGTGATGAATTGCAACTTGATCGTGAAGTAAAACTCTTAACTCAAGAACCATCTAAATCAAATCATTGCATTGCATGTAGATACAACTACTTCCGCAAACGGTACCTACGAGATCTCCAGGAGTCTGCAGAGGATGTTTCGGAAGATCAAGTGAACGTCACTATCTCTGTAGCCACCTCAGAGGAATAAAGCTTATTCAAGTAAGTTCTTCGTTTATCTTTAGTGTCTCACTAGTTCTTCTCTTATTTTCAGTAATTTGTTTATTTATTTTTGTTGATCTTCGAGATCCCTTGTCTGCATGGTTAGCAAGTTCTATCCATTTGGGGTTTCTTCGAGCCTTAACATGAGGTGGAAGTCAGTGACTCGATAGTTTAGGTGTGGTGCTTAGACTTGGTTAGTTACCTCGGGTTGTGTTCTAGCTCTTGAGATATATGACATTCTTTATCCTTCTCTTTTCCTGGTCTTCTCAGCTAGAATCTACAATGGTTGTCTCCCGAACAAAAGAACCATCTCTATCTCTTCTGATATCAAGTATTTTTATTTCATGCATTTAGATAATGAGACCTGGCACATACATCAAAGATGTGATTATTAAGTGACCCCATGGAACAGTGTGGTAGGCGATAGGTGGTGATAACCCTGTCCGCCCCTTGTAGTCCATCATCTTCGGGTGTTTTCATAGCAGTAGTAGCAGGTTGCCGTTGGACTCCCTCTCACCCCTTTCTAAAGTCCTTCCTCTTCCAGCCGCCGAAGCAGATCAAGCTAGTGGATAGCAAGTTATCTGGGTAATGAGTTGCCTAAATGAAGTTAAGCCCTCTACCCTCTTGATGAGGACATCGCCACCAACGATACATCCACACCTACACCAGTATCTACTTCGACAACACCACTTGGTCCTATTACTCGCGCTCGTGCTCGTCAACTTACCCATCAAGTAAGTTCAATCTTAAGCTCAGGTTCATCATATTTAGACAATGGAGACACGTGCACTCTTGTTTTACTCAGAAACAATGGATTGGATCAAAAGGGAAGAGGCATCGCGCAGGCTGGATTCGGACTTCAGGACAGACATGACTTGTGACGGCCGTGACGACTTCATCGGGACTCCGTTTTGGTAGTTCAAGTACTTACTGAAAAGCTTATCAAATCTACTTTCTAAAGGATCCAGAATCACCTCCATATCTGTTCGAAGTCAACCGCAATCGTTGATTTACTATAGAGTCCTTTTCAGCCACGGTGCTGCGTCACCCTATTTTGGCCCAATGGGCCATGTATCAAGTTGAGTCCAATTCGGACGTGTCCTAGGGTTGGAACATGACCCCAGCACCCTTGTGGTCATTGCCCCACTTCTTTATAACCTTTAGCCACCGCCAAGAATACTCGGATTTTGTTAGATGCAAGTTTAGCTTTTGCTACTTCCTTGTAGGCGCGCGTGTTGATCTAGCCGCCCGTCTACTTGTTTTGGGAACCCCACCATACTTAAGATTCAGTTTGAGACTTTCAATTACATCTCGTATTTTTAGTACTTGTTCTACTTGTTCTTGCCAGCTCTTCGATTGCTTGCAGGACGAGTGCCCTAGTGGCCGGGTGTCGCGCTCCACAAGATCGCGGCAACCATAGGAGGTGGTGTATCGGTTGCTAAGGCGGAGCATCCTTTGGAAGGCTGTAGTCGGGCTGTGAACGTCATCTCCTCCATCAGTCAAGTTATCCCACGCCTCTTATCAAAAGATCAGGAACAAACCCTAGCGGGTTCGCATCACCTCTTACCTCTTCTCCCCTGGTGGGTCCGGTTGAATAGTTCTAGGTCTGGTCGCTCTTATCATTCCTTGGATTCGATATCCTAGGTAAAGTCACTAGTCAAAGCTACATTGGTATCCGTGTGCTTGCGAATAAGTTTGTATAGGCTAAGGAGTGCTAACAAGCTTTCTAGCACCGTTGCCGGGGAACAGTAGCAACACTAGTTTTAGAGCTGTCTCAGCCGTACACTTTCCTCAACCTTTCCACACACCACATGGAGTTTACTCCTAGTTAACCGGCAGTTCCTGTGGCAGAACCAACCTAAATTACACCGGCTCAAGTATGCAAGTCCTCTCTCAAGGGCTCCAATCGTCCTTCAAACGGTGTAACCCCTTGGCCTGTCGGGTAACATCCCGATAAACCACCGAAACTAGGATCGAACAAGGTACCTCGCACGAAGGCGAGTCCAAAGATACAATCGCCATCATATTTTACATCACAGGCATTTATATTACAAGAGTTTCCAAAAGAAGCATAAGTTCCAAACTGATAGAAATTATTACAAACTAGTTTAAAGTTTCAAGTTCGCGGCAGCGGAATTTAACATACGACAACTATACATGTCATTAGTACGGACATCATGCTAAGCCCTGGCATGACATCACTCGGTATGATCAGGGTTGGCTGGGGACGGGTCCCATTCCACGGACCAACCATCGGGAAGAGCATAGGGCCATGGCATGGTAAGAGTAGGGTCTTCAGAGACATTACCTGAAATAAAGTCATATTGCAAGGCTGAGTACTCTAATACTCAGCAAGGTTTACCCGTTTCATGGTATACTTAGCCATGTAACTAGACTTATGAAGGCATATAATGGTTCTGGGTTTCATTTCAGCTGAAAAACAACAAAGAGTAGATCCTTAATTCTAAATTTTAGCTTTCAGGTTCTAGTTGATTATTCATTCTAAGTAAGCAACTATAGCTACTCAAACATGGTAGAACTCTCTCAACAAACATCATCTTTCATCATCATTAAGTTGTTCTTATTAATCTATGTGGCAAAGGGATCAAGCAGTCTCAATCTCCGCGAGAAACGAACGATTGCTAAATCGAATTTTAACCCTTGCAAGGTAAACCTAACTCACACACTTGGAACACTGACAGGTCATTCCGAAGCAACCGTTTGCCTTTCATTCTGGACATACGTCTACAGTGCGACTGTATGATCGTATTCCCATCTGCTCTGCAGAATGTACTCCCACGCGTCGGTGCGTGTAAATATACAATAAAAGTCGAGTGGTGGGGGACGAGTCCACTTCCCGGGCCGATTGGTTACTAGGCTTACCGCTTACCATATTTCACGGCATGTGGCTAGTACTTTCAAATGCTTAACCGCCACTACCACACACTGCGACCTTAACCAAATTCATCAACACAGACGGGGTATCATTCCTTTCCATGATACTGCATGTAACCCCGTCCGTCATCCTTATAGTGATTGCAGGATTGTAAACAACCAATTCCTATATCGCGCGAGTGACCCGAAATCACTCGACTTCTACCGGTCCTATTAGCATAGCACTAGTCGGACTCAGATTCTATTCAATACATAGGTACCTAACAATGTGCAACTAGGGTTTCATTATAACTCCTAGGAACTTAATTGTACAAGTAAATATAAGTAGATATATATATATATGAATTGCAGTGTTATAATGTAGTGGGTTTATGACCGGGGCTTGCCTTCACTGGAGAGGCTGGGGTCAGAGACGTTAACAAATTCTTCCGAACTCGGGTTCGGGGCTTCAGTTAAATCTCCGACGATATTCTCGGGGTCTTCAGAAATTTCAACTTCAGGCTCCGGGAGGATCTGATAATCTCCGTCGGCGAGAAGCATTGAGTCTACATGTGATGTAAACGATGCAGTTTAGAAGATGCATAGAGTTTTATTCTATTTCACGATAAAGTTGCAATCCAACGAAAACATAGTTCACTCATCAAACATATCATTCACTCTTCTACTGGACAGTCATTTATCGAGTATAAACTAACCGAGTTAACTACACTAAACAACATATTTAATTTCATAAACTAACTAAGGCTGGTTTCATTTAACCTACAGATATGGTTTATAAACTATAAGCATCTGGTCTTAAGATTAAGATCTGATGCTACAAAAATTATAACAAATAGAACTAACAAAATAAAAAATTACCCTAAAATTTTCAAAATATTTTATGCAGTAAATACTTCAAAAAAATTATTTCAAACATTTAACATGTAAAACATGTTTCATTTTTGTAGAAAATACTACTGTAGAACTAGGGTTGAAACTTTTATCAGCCATAGATAAAGCTATGTCTAAGTTACTATAAATTTATCAAGATTTTATCTTCATAGAAACTACACCACAAAAATAAACAAAAACAGCACTAACAGATTAAGAGTTATTTATAACTGTATATATACACAAGTTCTTGTTCTAAAATATTGTGAACACGTTAAACTACTCAAAGGCCTCATTCTGTTTTATTTTTATATTTTTTCATGAACTAGAAGTATTGTTCATGAATTTCCTTTGAATCTAAGCTTAAATTCATTACTGAAGTTACACTAGGGTTCTGATTCTCAAACTTTTATTTTGGATTATACATGCTGAAAAAAAGTTAAGATCAAATTTTCAGCTATAAACATGAAGAGATGCATCTGGAATTAAATTATGAAACTCTTACCAACATAAAGAAAAGTTATCTAAACATCCTAGCTAGAGGGCTGTTCTGAGCCTCCAAAATTTACACAGCTCTATTTATGGCACACAAATCTCATATTTCAAATTTTAGCCTTAGCACTGCTATGGATCAAAAGATCTAATTAAAGTACCCATTATCTACTATTTTAATCACAGTACAAAATACACATATTCATCTGATGATTGTAATGGAAAAGTTGTAGTATTTAACACAAGGATTCAAACCCAACTGGTTTGACATTTTTCTGAATTTTCTACAATTTACTACACATTTTTGAAGTTCACAGCTTTAAATTTGGGGGGGGGGGGAGGGGTCAGGAATCTTGCAGGAAGGCCCTTGTAACTTTTCAAATCATTTCAAATAGGCCCTTGGCTTGTCGGGGAAGAAGGGCAGGGACATCGCCGGCCAAATTTCGGCGAGGGGTGGCATCGGGGGTGGAGAAGAACTGGCCCACGAGCATCAGGAGCTCAAGGCGCGTCCAGGGGTGGGCTTGGGAGGAAGAGAGGGTGATCGGAGGTGGGGTTCCCACGGCGGCCGAGGCGGTGGCGAGGAGGGGCTTGTCGGCGAGGGGTTTCCCGGTGAGGAAGGCGGCCAAGCTTTGGTCCATTAGCTGCAGCAGGAGGAGAGGAAGCTACTGGGGTGGTTGGATTGGATGGAGAAGAGGCGGAGGGATGGGTTCGACGGGAACAAAAACTCACCGGTGAGGAGGTAGTGACGGCGAGGTGGTTCCGGCGGGGATCCGGCCATGAGAAGTGGCCTGGAAGTATTGGTGGGGTGAGGGAAAGCTCCCCAGGGGGTTGTAGTGGGCAATGGGAGGCGGATGGCGGCGGCCCACGGCGAACAGAGGGTCACCGGAGTGGAGGAAGGGGGCGCCGGTGGTGTTCGGTGCTCGAGGTGCGCGCGGAAAAGGAAAAGGAGAGGAATGGGAAGGGCTTGAGCCGAAGAAGCTCACGGGCAACTAAGAATGAGTGAGGGGAGGGAGGAGGCGCCGGCATTTGCCGGCAACGGCGCGGTGGCGCTCGGCGGGAGCTCGGGCAGGAGGGAAAAGTGGCGTGGCAAGCGTGGGGAGGCCAGAAGAGAGGAGGCTAGGGCGGCGCTCGAGCTGGGGGCGACGCGTGGAGGTGAAGGGCAGCAGGAGGTGGCGAGGGGTGGCCGGAAACGGCGGGCGGCGGTGCTATAGTAGAGGAGCAGAGGGGCAGAGCAGGGGTGCCAGAGGAAGAAGAAAACGAGGAGGGGTCCGAGGGACTGGTTTGCAAAAATAGAGAAGTCCAGGGACCTCACTATAAACTGAAATTTTCCACTGATCCAAAAGCCTAATGAGAAAATGATCAAAATAGAAGTTGTAGAATTTTTCAAACCCTACAACATTGCTTTAGGGTTCAAGTTAAAAAAACCCAAAGTACAAAGCTTTATTTTAAAACTTTGAACTAAAATCAAACTTACTAAAGTTTTGTCCTTATTAAGGTAAATTTTATGTAGTTTTGGACACAATTGTAAGTTTTCATGTAATGTCATGATGACTTGCATTCTTACACTTTGACCCCTAGTAAACTTGGGAAGTTACTTTTGTACTTCAAATAATTTTCATAAAAGGACTTGTATTTTTGTAAAATTACATAAATACCCTTATTTTCATAACTTTACTCAAATTTCACACCATTCAAAACATACAAAATATTCTTCCTATTGGCTTGCTATATTTAACACCTGGGGTGTCACAACCTTCCCCCCTAAAAGGAATCTCGTCCCGAGATTACAAGAATGATATAACGAGATGATAGATACCTAAGAAATCTTGAGGAAGTCTGGGAAATTCTTCTGAATATAGTCTTCAGTTTCCCAGGTAGCTTCTTCTTTAGTATGATGATTCCACTGGATCTTAAACATCCTGATTGTCGCTCTTCTGGTACTTCTTTCCTTGGTATCTAAGATTCTGATTGGATGCTCCTTATAAGAAAGATCGGGTTCGATGTCGATGGTTTGTGTATCAATGATTTCAGTAGGAATACTGATACATTTCTTCAGCTGAGATACATGGAAGACATTATGAATGGCTGCTAGCTGAAGAGGAAGTTGAAGTCGATAGGCTACGAGTCCACAAATTTCAAGGATTTCAAAAGGACCAACGTAGCGAAGAGCGAGTTTGCCTTTGATACCAAATCGTTCAACACCTCGAGTAGGAGATACTCGCAGGTATACAAAATCACCTACATCAAACTGTATTTGGTTTCCTCCTTTTGTCTGCGTAGCTCTTTTGTCTTGATTGAGCTGCTTTTAAATTGATCCGAATGATCTTTACCTTTTCTTCTACCTCGATGACAAGATCAGGCCCAAAGACTTCGCGTTCACCAGTCTGAGACCAATTTTAAGGAGTTCTGCATTGGCGACCATATAATGCTTCAAAAGGAGCCATTTTGAGACTCGACTGATAACTGCTATTGTAGGAGAATTCTGCTAGAGCTAAGCATTTGTCCCAATGTTTGTCGTATTGGAGTACACAGGCTCAAAGCATATCTTCTAGAATTTGGGTTTATCCTCTCGTTTGCCCATCTGTCTACGGATGATATGCGGAGCTTCGGATTAATTTGGTTCCAAGAGTTTGTTGAAGTTGTTCCCAGAAACGAGCAACAAACTGTGCTCCATGATCAGAGATGATCATTTTAGGTATCCCATGGAGACGAATGATCTGGTCTAGATATGTTTCAGCATACTTCTTAGTATTGTAAGTGGTATGTACTGGAAAAAATGAGTGGTCTTGGTTAATCTATCCACAATTACCCAAATGGAATCATACCTCTAGGAAGTGTTGGGTAAACCTACGATAAAATCCATACTGATATCTTCCCATTTCCAAGAAGGAATAGGTAGAGGCTGCGGTGTACCAGAAAGCCTTAAGTGACTGGCCTTAACTCTCTAGCAAATATAACATTCAGAGACGTACCTCACTATTTCTCTTCTCATACGGGTCCACCAGAAATTCTGTTTCAAATCCTGGTACATCTTCGTACTGCTAGGGTGCGTAGCAAACTTAGACAAATATGCTTCATCCATTATCTGCTTGTGAAGCTGAGAGTTTTTGGGTACAACTATACATCCATTAAACTGTAGAATTCCCTTAGGATCCTCTTGGAAACATTTATACTTTTCTTCTCCTTGGGCTAATTGTTGCTTGATAATTTTGACTCCCTTATCATGTAGTTGTGCCATAACGATACTATCCTGGAGTATAGGCTCAACTGCTATATGATTCAGACTGCTTGAGGAATGATCTCCAGATTAAGCTTTCTCATTTCCCAGTAGAGAGTGTTGTTGAAAACTTCTACTGATAAGCAATGACAATGTGATTTGCGGCTAAGTGCATCCATAACCACATTGGCTTTGCCCAGATGGTAGTGTACTTCAACATCATAATCCTTTATAAGCTCTAGCCAACGTCTTTGCCTCATATTCAAATCCGCTTGCGTAAAGATGTACTTTAGACTCTTATGATCCGTGTAAATGTTGCACTTGGCACCCATAAGATGGTGTCTCCAAAGTTTAAGGGCATGTATAATGGCTGCAAGCTCAAGATCATGAGTGGGATAGTTCTGCTTATGTGCTCGAAGTGCTCTAGAGGCATATGCAATCACGTGGTTATCCTGTATAAGTACACACCCAAGTCTGATGCCTGATGCATCACAATAGACATCAAAAGGTCTGGATGTATCTAGCTGAGCCAAAACTGGAGCAGTGGTAAGATGTGCTCTTAAAGTGTGGAAAGCTTCTTCACATTTCTCATTCTAGGAGAATTTAACTCCTTTCTTCAACAGCTTTGTCATGGGCTTGGCTATCCAGGAGAAATCTGGAATGAAACGACGGTAGTAGCCAGCAAGACCAAGAAAACTGCGGATTTGATGGACCAAAGTAGGGGGCTTCCAATCCATCACTTCCTGTACTTTACTCGGATCAACAGATATACCGTCCTTGGAGATGGTATGACCCAAAAATTTAATGGTATCAAGCCAGAATTCACATTTAGAGAATTTGGCATATAGATGGTGATCTCGCAAACACTGAAGAACAATGTGAAGATGTCTAGCATGATCTCCAAGATTTTTAGAATAGATCAGAATATTGTCGATAAAAACCACAACGAATTTATCGAGTTCCGGCATGAAGACAGAGTTCATGAGATACATGAAATATGCCGGTGCATTGGTAAGACCAAAGGACATAACCAGATATTCATAGAGTCCATATCTGGTAGAGAAAGCTGTTTTTGGAATATCACTTGGCCTAATCTTTATCTGATGATACCCAGAGCGAAGGTCAATTTTGGAGAATATCTTGGCTCCGGCTAACTGATCAAATAGGATATCAATGCGGGGAAGAGGGTACTTATTCTTAATAGTAACCGCATTGAGGGGGCAATAACAAACAGAGCAGGGCATCCCCAAGGTGAAGCACTTGGATGAATATAACCCTTATCAAGGAGTTCCTGAAGTTGAAGTTTCAACTCTGCCAGCTCATTGGGTGGCATACAATAGGGTCTCCTAGAAATGGGGGCTGTGCCAGGTTGTGACTCTATAACAAACTCAACATCTCTATTTGGAGGCATTCCGGGCAATTCATCCGAAAAAACATCTGAGTACTCACATACAACAGGGATGTCCTCTAACTTAATCCCTTCTATAGCATACACACAAAAGCTGATATATTCCTGCTGTGGAAGATGAAGAATGGTATGTCCATATTCCGGGGAATCTATCTCAACTACTCGAGAAAAGATATCTAGAGATACCCGATGTTTGGCCATCCAATCCATACCTAGGAGAATATCCATTCCTTCTAGGTTTAATGAAATTAAGGCTGTTCTTATTAGAGTGTTACCCAACTAGATTGGTACACCTCTACAAATTTGATTCGATGCAATTCTACCTCCAGGGGTCGTTATCATATAAGTTCCATTAGTGGGGTAGAAATCTTTTGGTCCCAAATCTTGTACTGATAAAACTATGGGTTGCACCAGAATCAAAAAGTATAATAGTAGGGTGATGGTGTAGAGTAAATGTACCCGTCATCACTGGTGCACCTTCCGAAAGTTCCGATAGAGTAGTGAAATTCACTCTTCCTTGACGGACTTGCATAACCTGCCTCTTGCCCTTGTTCCTGGAGTTGGAGTTGGAGTTGGAGGCCTGTCCGGGGAACATTTTTCTTGGTTGTGGGTAGTCTTTAACAAAATGCGTTGGACTACCACAGTTGAAACATCGATTGATGTTATTCCCTTGATTAACTTGCGGGGGGTTTGGTCTTGGGCCGAATGGTCGTTGCTGCTGCAAAGGTTGAGGCACTGGTGGCCTGTTGAATCGGGGCTGCTGAGGAGTCCTAGCTACCCACCTGCCAGCTGGAACATTTCTGGGTGGAGCTCGGGGAACTGGGTTCTGGATCAACTGATACCTTGAAGGTTGTAATTTCGAGGGTCCAAGCGATACTTTCTGCCTTTTCTCAGCACGATGGGCTGAAATACAATCTTCTTAGGTAATGGCCATATTGACCAATTCATTGAAGTTGTCAGCCCTCACCAGATTCAAGCGTTCCTTTAGCTTGGTGTTCAGTCCGCGAAGGAATCAATCTCTTTTCTTGGCGTCCGTGTCAGCATGATAGCCCGCGTACTGGCACAGGTGATTAAATGCCTGTGCGTATTGAAGTACAGTGCGGTTTCCTTGGGTAAGTGCCAAAAATTCATTGAGCTTTCGCTCAATGAGTCCTTCTGGGATATGGTGCACCCTAAAGGCGGCCTTGAATTCTTCCCAGGTGATCACATGTCCATCCGGTTGCATGGCATAGTTGTTGTCCCACCAAATGCGAGCAGTACCACGGAGCTGTTGGGCTGCGAAGAGAGTCTTGTTTGCTTCGGAGCATAGGGCGGAGAGTAATGCAAACTTGGACTCGATGGTACGAAGCCATGCATCTGCATCAAGGGGTTCTTCAGTCTTATGGAAGAGCGGGGGCTGCGTACTGAAGAAATCCTGATAACCAGCCGATGGATGTTCTTCACATCCATGTTGAGGAGGATGGAACTGATGTTGCTGGGCCTGCACTAGCATGTCCAGGAGTTCGGTCTGACAGGCGATCACTTCCGCTAGATTTGGCGGTGGCGGAGGTGGTTGTTGTGAACCACTAGCCTGGTCTGGTCTGAATCCCTCCGGGGTTCAGCGTGTAGCGCCAACCATCTGAAATATAGAAGTTGTCCATTAGCATTTACTAATGCTTGCTTCCATTTTCAGAAATCATACGGTACCAACATAACAGATACTGGAACAGTGCAGGGTAATAAATCCAAGTCACAAAGTGTTAACTCAACAATCCAAACAGCAACTCGGATTTACATTACCAACTGAAACTTATTCAATCTTACATGATGTTGTTTCTTACTACAAACCAAACTGTACATAGGTTAGCCATATATACTACAACAAGTGGCCCGTAGGTCATCTAACTACTCACTCCCTTGTCACACTATGTTACACTATATACACCTAGGATGTCATCAACTCAAACGAGACTAAAGGTCATCGAGGTTGCCCACGGATGACTGACTGCCGGAAGAGGAATGATGGGGACTAAGAGCAGGATCTCCATGCTCAGAGTCGATCTCGGAGACTCCTTCAACTTCTTCAGGTTCTTCTTCTTCTTCTTCACTCTCAAACTCATCAACCACAGGATGCACTGGTTGCTCATGAAGCATGTTGATATGGTCAAGCTTGGCCAAGATTAAGGTTGAGCTCATGAACTTGCTCCTGGAGAAAGTCAATGACAGTGTTGCACTGAACAATAAGAGCATCGCTCTCTATAATCTGATCCTCTCGATGCTGAATAGTTTCATCCCGTTGTGTAATAATCTCTTCCTTGGCAGTGACAGTGGCTTGGAGTTCCTCAATCTGCGTATTCTGCCGGCCAATCTGATTATGATACCCTTGGGCTATGCTGGACAGTCGATATATACCGTGCTGCTAAAGTGTCTGGTAGCGGTACTGTGCATTCATAAATCTGACTGCAGTGCATAGAGTTTCTCCGGCCAGACTTCCCAATAAGTGATCACAGTATGTCACCCTGAAAGTCCATTCTGGGTCACGAGAATCCATTGCAGGAAATAAGCTGATGGGATGTCCTGCAACTTCCTCAGGATGCTGATCGCAAAAGACGTGGATAGCTTCCATAGCTGCCACTTCTAAAGTTTCGGCGAGGCGATGACCAACCACATTAACTTCAATGGGCTGCCACAGAGATAAAGTAGGATGCGGAGGAATAGTCATCTTCGCTTTGCAACGAGGAACACCTTCTTCATCATACTCTATTCCATCATAAGGTGGAGGCTCGGTGTAGCCAAACATCTGAAGGGACTCCCACAAAAGACGATTAAAACCCTCCCAATGCAAGGCATTGGTATGAGCGTGTCCTGCAGAATCCCAAAATAATCTTGAAAGCTCTGCCATCTGAAACAAGGATTCAAATGGTGAGATTACAAGTTTCAACCATACACCTTGAGAAGACTGCGGAAAAATATGAGTTAGACTTATGGAATGACTGGAATGCAGCTATCCGGCTAAAAACTCACAAGGTAAAAGAAACAAGATAACCTATTCTGATAACAGCAAAGCCTGAAAATTAGAGGGCTGTTATAGATCTTGAGGATGAAACGATAAAGGCCGAAAGATTAAACCCTAAGGCTGTCGGTATGACCATTTCAAAGCTGTACTAGTGACTAACAACACTCTAGACATCCTTAAAACAACAAACCATGCCACTCATTCAATCAAATCAAGGAATATGCATGCACATGCGATGCATCCTCACAACTCAAAATAATTGCCAAATATGTCTGGACTTATGTGATTAGTTACAGTGGCACAATATGTTCGTCTCTCCCTATAATAGCTAGTCGAAAATTCTTATTCGTCTTAGCCTATTTGACCGTGGTTAGCGTACCTGCAGAAAACCACAATATATATGAACCTTTCATGCCAGCACTCATGAAAGCATCCTCAAACATTACTGTTCACTATAGAAGCAGCATCTGTACAATTACCGCCATACAGGTGACATTAACATACGTTATCGAAACAACATATTCATGGAATACCGCAAAATGCGGGGGTATTGCTGTTCATACTCTGTGCCTAACCATATACTCCCAATATAGTCAATCGAAGTTGGTACATTGGCAGCATCTCAAGTAGGCCACTGCTTGAGAAAGAGCGTTCGGTTCGCATCACCGACAGGAAGGCTAACTCCCCAGTTAGCTGAGGATCCTTACCTTCTTACCTCATCATCGAAGGCGTCGTTACAGAACGTAAAGTTGATTGTGCATAAATTTAAGGTTTAATAGAAAAGTAGTCCTGGAAGTCAGAGTTATATACATATACTATAGATACTATAGCCACCTCTAATTCCCATATTAAACATTACCCTAGTGCTTTATGCACTAAGCACAATCCTTAATGGCACCAATGAAGTTTTGTAAAATACTTTGTTGATCCAATTTTATACTAAAACACTTTTAAGGTCAATCATATCTCCGGTGTACACTTGTTAGCTCAGATACCAGCTATGGCAAAACCAACCTGAATTACACCGGCTCAAGTACGCAAGTCCTCTCTCAAGAGCTCCAATCGTCCTTCAAACGGTGTAACCCCTTGGCCTGTCGGGTAACATCCCGATAAACCACCGAAAGCAGGATCAAACAAGGTACCTCGGGGCGAGTCCAGAGATACAATCGCCATCATATTTTACATCATAGGCATTTATATTATAAGAGTTTCCAAAAGTAGCATAAGTTCCAAACTGATAGAAAAAAGTAGCATAAGTTCCAAACTGATAGAAATTATTACAAACCAATTTAAAGATTCAAGTTCACGGCAGTGGAATTTAACATACGACAACTATACACATCGTCAGTACGGACATCATGCTAAGCCCTGGCATGACATCACTCAGTACGATCAGGGTTGGCCGGGGACGGGTCCCATTCCACGGACCAACCATCGGGAAGAGCATAGGGCCATGGCATGGTAAGAGTAGGGTCTTCAGAGACATTACCTAAAATAAAGTCATATTGCAAGGATGAGTACTCTAATGCTCAGCAAGGCTTACCCGTTTCATGGTATACTTAGCCATGTAACTAGACTTATGAAGGCTTATAATGGTTCTGGGTTTAATTTCAGCTGAAAAGCAACAAAGAGTAGATCCTTAATTCCAAATTTTAGATTTCAGGTTCTAGTTGATTATTCATTCTAAGTAAGCAACTATAACTACTCAAACATGGTAGAACTCTCTCAACAAACATCATCTTTCATTATCATTAAGTTGTTCTTATTACTCTATGTGGCAAAGGGATGAAGCAGTCTCAATCTCCATGAGAAATGGACGATTCCTAAATCGAATTTCAACCCTTGCAAGGTAAACCTAACTCACACGCTTGGAACACCGACAGGTCGATCCGAAGCAACCGTTTGCCTTTCATTCCGGGTCGTGGAACAATGCCACCACAAGCGACTGCAGGACCATACGCACATCCAATGTGCAGGACATACGTCTACAGTGCGACTGTATGATCGTATTCCCGTCTGCTCTGCAGAACGTACTCCCACACGTCGGTGCGTGTAAATAAACAATAAAAGTCGAGTGGTGGGGGATGAGTTGTGGCAGAACCGTCTGAATTATTCCGGTTCAAGTGCACTAATCATCGCTATACAGCCGATAACAACTCAACGCACTTCAAACGGAAACAACCCATTGGTTTGTCGGGTCTCTGCCCGATACACGACGGTTCAACAGGATCGAAGCAGGTTTACCTCACCCGAAGGTGAGTTTACAATCACAGTACAGCTCATCAACTTAATTCACAGATATACAAGTATTATTACAAACCTGGTTCAATTTAAAATAAAACTTATACAAACAGTGTTTAAACTGATAAGCCGAACAGCTTGTCCAAGCTCACAGCGGAAGGAAAAGAACACGCGACTACACACGTCGCAAAAGTTGACACCATGCTCAGCCCAAGGCCTGATGTCACTCAGGAGGGTCACTGCCAGCCGGGGACGTATCCCATTCCACGGACCAGCCAAAAGGAACAGACGTTGGCCATGCAGGGTTGTTCGTGGGATTCTCGAAGGGTATACCTGAAACAGATACTAGCAAGGCTGAGCATTGTAGTAGTCAGCAAGGCTTACCCGAGTTTGGGTATACTTTAGCCCGTAACTAGACTTATGAAGGTATTGTAAAGGCTCTGGGTTTATTTTCAGCTGAAAAGCAACAAAGAGTATGAACTACTTTGAAATTTTAGCTTTCATATTCTAGTTGTTTATCCATTCTAGGTTAGCACCTACACTAAGCAAGCAAGGTAGAGATTATCATCCATCAAGATTGTTTTATCATTAGTTACACTTCTTACTCTATGTGGCAGAAGGAATAAGCAATCTCAATCTTCATGAGAAACGGATGATTCTGAATTGAATTCAACCTTGCAAGGGTAAACCTAACTCACACGCTTGGAACCTCCAAAGATCGTTCCGAAGCAACCTTTTCCCTTATATTCCGGGTTATGGATCAGGGCCACCACAAGCGATTGCAGGACCGTACTACACCAATTGTGCAGGACATACGTCTGTAGCGTGACTACATGATCCCGTATTCCTGTCTGCTTTGCAGAACGTACTCCCACACGTTGGTGCGTGTAAACATAAAATAAAAGTCGAGTGGTGGAGACATGTCCATTTGCCGGGCCATTCAGGTACTAGGCTTACCGCTTTACCATATTTCACGGCATGTGGCTAGTGCTTTCAAACGCTTAGCCACCACTACCACACACTGTGACCTTAACAACTTTTGTCAAAACAGATAGGGTAGACTTCCAGGTCATGATACCGCACATGACCCTGTCCATCATCCTTTTAGTGATTGCAGAATAGAAAACATGCAACTCCTATGTCGCGCGAGTGACAGGAAATCACTCGTCTTTTACCGGTCCTATTAAGCAGAGCGTCTATGCGATAAGGACTCGGGTACAATACATTGGATTCCTAAGATTTAATGCAACTAGGGTTTTCATTTCAACTCCTAGATGTAATGCAAGATATATAATATAATAATGAGATTGTAATAAATTAAAATACTAGGGTATGCACCGGGGCTTGCCTTTTTGAGTGGGGTTGGGGGCAGGAGTGTCAGAGGCTTCCGAACTTTAGTTCAGTGCTTCAGTTAGTTCCTCGGCGATGTTTGTTAGGTCTTCAGAAAACCCTTGGTCTTGTCCCAAGACCAACTCATAGTCTCCGTCGTCGAGCGTCGTTGACTCTACATGATATGCAACAATTTAATTGAGATGGTGCTTGCGTTAAAGATTTTATTTCACGATAAAGTTGCAATCCAATAAATAACACACATGAATCCGTTAAACAAGGGGGTTTAGGTTTGAATTATCATTTATAATTAAGTCATGATTATAGTACTGGATTTATTGAAAACAGGAACTAGAACATTTGAATTTGAATTCAAATTTCAAGTTTAAATTCAAAACTGAGGTAAATAGAATTATAAAGTTTTGAAAATTTAATTATAGATTAATTATTAACACATTAGATTATGACAAAAAGATCTAACTAACTAAACCTAAGGAACATGCTTAGTTAATTTCCAATCATTTCAAATTTGAAATACCCAAATTCAAAAAAAAATTGAACTACAAACAAAGCTAAGTTTGAAACTTTTACACAAGGTTACACCTAGCCTATAGAAGTTAGATACCAAAAATCATAAGAAACAATTCTAATATGTAGAAGTTATGTATAAAATACCTCTTAACCTTAGATTTAAAATAGATGCAAAAGTATTTAGTTTCAAACTAAACTTCATTAATAAAAGTTGTAGGGTTTGAAATCTAGTTTCCAACACAATTAGTTTTGCAATTTTTGAATTTTTCTACTGTTTTCTACGAATTTTACAAGACAGCAGCATCAAACACATGAAATAACAAAACACATAGAGGGGGTCCTCGGTATTTTGCGCCTGG
Organism: Panicum hallii; assembly: GCF_002211085.1. Lineage (NCBI taxonomy): Eukaryota > Viridiplantae > Streptophyta > Magnoliopsida > Poales > Poaceae > Panicum > Panicum hallii. The sequence goes on from NC_038042.1 coordinate 32,695,628, forward strand.
GTCCCTGGAATAAGTTTTCTTCTCACAGATATAGCCCTGCTCGACCTCGACAGCGGCCGGCTGTTCGGCCCCGGCGCGTTCTCGCCGGCGGCGAGGTCGCCAGCGGGGAGAGGCCGGCTTGGCACGAGCTACGGGGCACAGGGAATAGTTTGGGAGGGGAGGTGCACGACGGGCGATGGTGGATCACGACCGGCGACGAGGAGGTGCGGCGGCCGTGGCGGCGCATCACCGTTCCCGGCGAAGGACCGGCGAACATGGGGATCTAAAGCGCGCACGAGCACCGGGAGGAGTTGGGGATGTGATTCCTGTACTTGGATTGGCCGAGGAAGTGGCGGAGGGATGCTGTCGACAGTGAGGTGGTCTTCGGGCGGCTCCGGCGAGAGGCGGCTCGGGGTGGGCGCAATTCCGGCGAAGGAGGGCCGGGATTGGACCGGATCAGGTCGGGGGGCTAGTGGAGGAGGTGGGGAAGCAGTAGGTCGAGGGGATTTGGACTGGGTGGAGGGATCACGGCGAATTCCGGCGAGAAAAGTGCGGCGGCGGCTCGGTGTTGGTGGTCGCGGGGAAGATGAAAGGGGGAACAGCACAAAGGAGGAGCTCGGTTCGGTTTTATAGGGACACAAGACTCGGTGGGAGTGAAGGGGAGGGAGAGCAGTCGCGTGGCCAGGCACAGATCGGCGGGCGGCGCCGGCGTGCTCGACGGGGTGGCGTGGCAGCCGCTCGGGATCGTCTACCTGACGTGGAACGGCGAGGGGAGGACAGCGGAGGCGGCGCGGCGGTAGGAGGAGGGGTAGGGCGACGCGTGGAAGGGTGGCGCAGAGCTGCAGGGCGGCACATCTGGCCGGGCAGGGGTGGCGGCGTGCAGCAGAGGAGAAGCAGAGGAGATCGGGACTGGGGAAGATGAAGGGGACCTAGTTGTAAAAAGCAGAAAGTTCAGGGACCTCACTGTAATACACATATAACTTTCAAACTAGAGCTCAAATGTAGATGGGCCCAAAAGCACAAGTGCAGGATTTTTCAAGATCTACAATTTTGATTTAGGATTCATCTGCAGAAGAATAAAAGTTTTGAAATTAATATGAAACTTAGCAAAGTTTTCGAACTTTATGTAAATCCTATAGATAAAACTACACTACACATATATCCAAAGGGTAGTTTCACTTACTTTTGCGATTTAAACACAAGTTTTGGACTTTTGCAAAATGACCCTCATACATTTGAATTCTACCCTCCATATTCACCCATTCAGCACAAAAGGACCTCTATTAAAATATAATTATATAAACAATCACTTTCCTTAGCATTAAAATTTTTAAACACACTTTTGCCAATTTTGTACATAATAACACACTAAAAATCTAGGGTGTGACCATACTATTTACCAGAGTGTCACAGCCTTCCCCCTAAAAAGAATCTCGTCCCGAGATTCCGGAACAGAAGAATTTGGATGATCAATTTCGGAGGTTGGCTTGGAAGAAGTTTGGGAAATTATGCTGAAGATAAGATTCGGTTTCCCATGTTGCTTCTTCTTCTGTGTGATGGTTCCACTGAATCTTGTACATTATGATGGTTTCTCTTCTAGTGTTTCTTTCTTTGGTGTCTAGCACTCTGATCGGATGTTCTGTATAGGTTAGATCGGCTTCGATTTCGATAGTCTGAGGATCGATGATTTCTGTAGGAATTTTGACACACTTCCTAAGTTGAGATACATGGAAGATGTTGTGGATGGCCGCTAATTGAGATGGAAGTTGAAGACAGTAAGCTACGGGTCCACAAATCTCAAGGATTTCAAAAGGTCCGATGTATCGAGGAGCAAGTTTCCCTTTTATGCCGAACCTTTGAATACCTCGAGTAGGAGATACTCGAAGAAACACGAAGTCTCCAATTTGAAACTGTAATAGTCTTCTTCGTATATCAGCGTAGCTTTTCTACCGAGACCGAGCTGCCTTTAAATTGTTCTGGATAATCTTTACTTTATCCTCTGCTTCAGTGACCAGGTCGGGTCCAAAGATTTTACGCTCGCCGGTTTGTGACCAACTCAAAAGAGTTCGGCATCGGCGACCGTACAATGCTTCGAACGGGGCCATTTTAAGACTAGTCTGATAACTATTATTGTAGGAAAACTCTGCTAACGACAGACATTTGTCCCAGTTCTTGTCATATTGAAGGACGCAGGCTCTAAGCATATCTTCCAAAATCTGATTTACCCTTTCGGTCTGTCCATCTGTTTGAGGATGATACGTGGAGCTTCGTATTAACTTAGTGCCGAGAGCATGTTGAAGTTGCTCCCAGAACCGAGCAATAAACTGTGCTCCACGGTCAGAAATGATCGTCTTAGATACTCCATGAAGACGAACAATTTGATCCATATAGATCTCGGCATACTTCTTGGCATTATACGTAGTGTGCACGGGAAGGAAATGCGCAGTCTTGGTTAATCGATCAACAATTACCCAAATGGAATCATGCCTCAGAGAAGTATTGGGCAAACCAACAATAAAGTCCATACTGATATCCTCCCACTTCCAAGAGGGAATAGGTAGAGGTTGAAGAATACCAGCAGTTTTCAGATGACTGGCTTTGACTCTTTGGCAAATATCACATTCTGAGACATACTTGGCAATTTCTCGTTTCATACGAGTCCACCAAAAGTTTTGTTTTAGATCCTGGTACATCTTCGTACTGCCAAGGTGCATAGAGAATTTGGACAGATGAGCCTCGTCCATTATCTGTTTACGGAGCTTATGGTCTTTAGGTACAACGATACGTTCGTTGAACCTTAATACTCCTTCTCAATCTACTCGGAAGCATTTATACCTTCCTTCTTCTTGTATTATCTTCTGTTTAATGATTCTGACTCCTTTATTGCGATGTTGAGCTAGAACAATGCTATCCCTAAGCGTGGCTTCAACTGAGAGATGATTCAAGTCACCTTGGGGAATGATTTCTAGATTGAGCTTTCTCATTTCCCAGCAGAGAGTCTCATTGAAAGCTTCAACAGATAAGCAAGAACAATGTGCTTTGCGACTGAGTGCATCTGCGACGACATTGGCCTTGCCTGGATGATAGTGTACTTCTAAGTCATAATCTTTGATAAGTTCTAGCCAGCATCTTTGCCTCATATTCAGGTCTGCCTGCGTAAAGATGTACTTGAGGCTTTTATGATTCGTATAAATATGACATTTTGGACCCATTAGATGATGTCTCCAGATTTTTAGGGCATGAATAACAGCTGCGAGCTCAAGATCATGGGTAGGATAGTTCTGTTCATGAACTCTGAGTGCTCGTGATGCATATGCAATCACTCGGTGGTCTTGCATGAGCACACAACCAAGTCCAGTTCCTGATGCATCACAATAGAAGTCAAAAGGTTTTGACACATCTGGTTGAACCAAGACTGGAGCAGTAGTAAGATGATCTCTGAGATTGTGGAATGCATCATCGCATTTTTGATCCCAAGAGAATTTAACACCTTTCTTTAGTAGTTCGGTCATAGGTTTGGCTATTCTGGAGAAATCCGGGATGAAGCGACGATAATAGCCAGCTAGATCGAGAAAACTACGGATCTGATGGACTGTTGTGGGAGGTTTCCAATCCATTACTTCTTGTACTTTGTTGGGGTCGACGGATATACCGTCACCAGAGATGATATGGCCCAGAAATTTCACGGTATCTAACCAAAACTCGCACTTCGAGAATTTGGCGTACAGGTGGTGGTCTCTTAATCGTTGAAGGATGACATGAAGATGTTTGGCATGATCTTCTAAATTTTTAGAATAGATTAAGATGTCGTCAATGAAGACCACAACAAATTTGTCGAGTTCTTGCATGAAAACGGAATTCATGAGATACATGAAATATGCTGGAGCATTGGTGAGACCAAATGACATGACTAGGTATTCATATAAACCATATCGGGTGGAGAAGGCAATTTTTGGAATGTCACTTGGCCGGATCTTAATTTTGTGGTAGCCGGAACCAAGATCAATCTTGGAAAATATTTTAGCTTCGGCTAGCTAATTGAAGAGAATATCGATGCGGGGTAGGGGATACTTATTTTTGATAGTTACCGCATTGAGAGGACGGTAGTCCACACATAGCCTTAAGCTATTATCTTTCTTTTTCACAAACAAGGCTGGACATCCCCATGGTGATGCACTTGGACGAATGAAACCCTTGTCTAAGAGGTCTTGGAGTTGGATTTTTAACTCGGCCAACTCGTTAGGAGACATACGGTAAGATCTCTTAGAGATAGGGGCTGTACCAGGTTGGAGTTCTATGATAAACTCGATATCTCTATCTGGGGGCGTTCCAGGCAAATCATCTGGAAAGACATCTAGATATTCACAAACAATAGGAATATCTTTTAAGTTGATTCCATATGCAGCATAGGTGCTAGAGTTGAGGTACTTAGGTTGTGGAAGATAGAGAATGGTAGGCTCGTGTTCAGGTGAATCTATCTCCACAGTTCGAGAAGAGATATCTAAAGACACATGGTGCTGGGTCATCCAATTCATACCTAAAAGAACATCCATTCCTTCTAGGTCTAGTAATAGTAAATCCGTCCTCATCAGATTTCTACCCATTTGAATTGGTATGCTTCTACAAACTTGGTTTGAGGAAATTTTTCCGCCAGGAGTTGTTATCATGTATATCCCACTAACAGGATAAAGGTCCAAGCCTATTTTAGTTCCAAACTTTGCACTGATAAAACTATGGGTGGCACCAGAGTCAAAAGAATAATAACGGGTGATGATTGATAGAAAATGTACCCATCATTATCGGTGTCCCTTCGGGGAGTTCCGAGAGAGTGGTGAGGTTCACCCTTCCTTGGTGGACCTGGAACACTTGCCTCTTGTTCTTGCCCTTGCTGGCTGGACTGGATGTTTGCCCTTGGAAAGATTTCCTAGGTTGAGGGCAATCCTTGATGAAATGGGACGGGCTTCCGCAGTTCAAACAACGATAGTTGCCTTGATTGACAGGCGGAAAGTTCGGCCGCGGACCTTGTTGTGGTTGCTGCTGAAATTGTGGTGTCGGTGGTCGGTTGAATCATGCCTGTTGGGGTGGTTTGGCTACCCATCTGCCAGGCAAATTACCTCGAGGCGGGGCTCGAGGGGCATTGCTCGGGACCAACCGATACCTTGTCGGTTGCGTAGTTGCAGGCCCTGTAGGTGCCTTCCATTACTTTTCGGCTCTATGGGCAGAGATACAATCTTCTTGAGTAATGGCCATGTTGACCAATTCATTAAAATTATCGGCCCTTACCAAATTCAGTCGTTCTTTAAGTTTGGTATTCAGGCCTCGGCGAAAATGATCTATTTTGCGGGCATCACTGTCCGCATGGTATCCCGCATACTGGCACAAGTGGTTGAAAACTTGTGCATATTGCATGACAGTGCGGGTTCCTTGAGTCAAGTTCAGAAATTTATTGAGCTTGCGCTCAATAAGTCCCTCGGGTATATGGTCTGCTCGAAAGGCGGTCCGGAACTCGTCCCAAGTGACGACATGATCAGCAGGCTGCATAGCGTAAAAATGATCCCACCATAGAAGAGCTATGCCGCGGAGTTGTTGGGCTGCAAAAAGCGCCTTGTTTTCATCTGAACATGGAGCAGATAATAAGGCGAACTTGGACTCGATGGTTCGAAGCCAAGCATCTGCGTCCAGAGGCTCGTCTGCCTTATGGAATAATGGAGGCTGGGTACTAAGGAAGTCTTGATAACTGGCCGATAAGGGTTGATCTCAGCCTCGGGATTGCTGATGGAAGTGGCCCATTTGAGCCTGCACAAGCTGTTGAGGAGTTCTATTTGTCGGGTCATGACCTCGGCCAGATTTGGAGGTGGTGCTGGCGGTTGCTGAGATCCACTGGCCTGATCTGCCCAGAAACCTTCCGGGGTTCCGCGAGTAGCTCCAACCATCTGAAATAAAGGAGATATCCATTATTAACCATATCCTTATTCCATTTTCAGATGATGTACAATTACCAAAATGTAATTCATATGCTCCATTCAATCAACTCATTTCCGATGCAAGGATATTGAGCATGATGATAAAACACGAGATTTGGATTACTACTCAAACACTGGTAGTCCTTACATCTTACATCAACACACTTAAACCATTACAAACTATTGCCTAAGTACACGTGCCACATATACAACAAGTGGCTCTAGATCTAGATAGATTATGCATTGCCTATGTCACATTTTTCTACACTAATTACAACTAGACTGTCACCCACTCCACCAAAACTAAAAGTCATCAAAGTTGCCCACTAATGACTGACTGCCAGAAGAAGAATGATGGGGACTGATAACAGGATCTCCGTGCTCAGAATCGATCTCGGAGACTCCTTCGATTTCTTCAGGATCTTCTTCTTCCTCTTCGAGGGCTGGCACAGCAGGGGTGCTGGCTGCTGTTGGAGTTCATTGATGTGGGCTTGGGCATCATCAATCTCCAAGATGAGGTCATGAATCTGCTCTTGGAGGAACTCAATGATCGTGTTGCGTTGGGTGATTATCGCATCACTCTCATTTATCTGGTCCTCCCGATGATGAATAGTCTCATTTCGAGCAGCAATGATCCCATCTTTCTCGGTCACCAAAGCTCGAAGTTGGTCAACTTGGGTGACTTGTCTATCAGCCTCTCTATAGTAACTTCGCGCAGTATTGATCAACTGACCCATCTCGCGACGTAGTAACAGTTGATAATGCTGATGCACACCCATAAACCGCATAGTACCCCGAAGTGCTTCCTCCGTGGAACCTTCTAACCTGTGACCTTCGGGGACTACTCTGAGATCCCACTCTGGATCCTTGGGATCAGTGGTAGAAAATATACCGATCGGCTGTCCTGCACTTTCTCTTGGATGTTGCTTACAGAAAAGATAAATGGCCTCCAGTGCTGCTCCTTCGAGGGTGTCAACTATTCGATAGCCCATCACATCAACTTCAATAGGCTGCCATTGGGAACGGAAGGGATGCTGAGGAATAGTCATTCTAACTCGACATCGGCGAACACCCTCCTCCTGATATTCCACTGCGTCGTACTGTGGAGGCTCAGTATAAAGGAGCGAACGCAGTGACTCCCAGGGAAGGCGAGGGAAACCCTCCCAGTGCAAAGCATCTGTATGAAAATGCCCGGCCGGATCCCAAAAGATGCTAGGAGGGGCTGCCATCTACAACAAGAATGCAAATGGTGAGACTTTTTACCTTGCTGAGAAATCACAAGATAAATGGAACAAGATAAACAACTCTGATAACAGCAAAGACTGGAAATCAGATAGATGCCTAAGGTACTTAAGATACTCAACTTAGAACTACCATGAGAATCCTATCAACCCATTCTAGAGATAAACAACACACTATTTATCCTTAACAGAATTAAGCATTGCATTCGTTTGTTCGATGATGAATTATGCATGCACGTACTATTCGTCCTCACAACCAAAAACAACTGCCGAATATATTCGGACTTACGCGGTTAATTTCGGTGGTATACTCATACATCTCTCACTAATAACTAGTCGATAAGTCCTATCCGCCTTAACCTAATAATCGTGGTTAGTGTACCTGCAGAAAAACACATATATATATCATGAACCTTTCATGGCAACACGACATGAAAGCGTCCCCAAGCAGTACTGTTCACTATAGAAATAGCATCTGTACAATTACCGCCGTACAGACAATGTTAACATACGTTATCGAAACAACGTATTCACGGGGGTACCGCAAAATGTGGGGGTATGAACAGCGATCGCCATACCCTGCGCTGAACCATATACTCCTAATATGATCAACCTAAGTTGATATATTGGTAGCATCTCAAGTAGGCCACTGCTTGAGAAACACCGTTCGGTTCACATCCCCGACGGGAAGGCTAACTCCCCAGTTAGCTGAGGATTCTTACCTTCTTACCTCACGATCGTAGGTGTCGTTACAGGGAGTATAGTTGGGTTGTGCGTGAATTTAAGTTTGGACAGAAAGTAGTGCTGCAAGTCAGAATTATCTATACATATATATATACTAGCAGCCACCTATTAATTCCCATATACATCCCTAGGGCTTTGCGTTCTAAATACCAACCTTAACGGATCCAACGTACGTTGTAAACTCATTTGTTGGCCGATTTTATTCCGAAAACACTTTGTAAGAGCTACTGCAGTTGTAAAAGTAAACCTACAGCTCTGATACCAGATGTGGCAGAACCGTTTGAATTATTCCGGTTTAAGTGCGCTAATCATCGCTATACAGCCGATAACAACTCAACGCACTTCAAACAGAAACAACCCATTGGTCTATCGGGTCTCTGCCCGATACACCATGGTTCAACAGGATCGAAGCAGGTTTACCTCACCCGAAGGTGAGTTTACAATCACAGTACAGCTCATCAACTTAATGCACAGATATACAAGTATTATTACAAACCTGGTTCAATTTAAAATAAAACTTATACAAACAGTGTTTAAACTGATAAGCCGAATAGCTTGTCCAAGCTCACAGCGGAAGGAAAAGAACACGCGACTACACACGTCGCAAAAGTTGACACCATGCTCAGCCCAAGGCCTGATGTCACTCAGGAGGGTCACTGCCAGCCGGGGACGGATCCCATTCCACAGACCAGCCAAAAGGAACAGACGTTAGCCATGCAGGGTTGTCCGTGGGATTCTCGAAGGGTATACCTGAAACAGATACTAGCAAGACCGAGCATTGTAATACTCAGCAAGGCTTACCCGAGTTTGGGTATACTTTAGCCCGTAACTAGACTTATGAAGGTATTGTAAAGGCTCTGGGTTTATTTTCAGCTGAAAAGCAACAAAGAGTATGAACTACTTTGAAATTTTAGCTTTCATATTCTAGTTGTTTATCCATTCTAGGTTAGCACCTACACTAAGCAAGCGAGGTAGAGATTATCATCCATCAAGATTGTTCTATCATTAGTTACACTTCTTACTCTATGTGGCAGAAGGAATAACCAGTCTCAATCTTCGTGAGAAATGGATGATTCTGAATCGAATTCAACCTTGCAAGGGTAAACCTAGCTCACACGCTTGGAACCTCCAAAGATCGTTCCGAAGCAACCTTTTCCCTTATATTCCAGGTTATAGATCAGGGCCACCACAAGCGACTGCAGGACCGTACGCACACCAATTGTGCAGGACATACGTCTGTAGCGTGACTACATGATCCCGTATTCCTGTCTACTTTGCAGAACGTACTCCCACACGTCGGTGCGTGTAAATATAAAATAAAAGTCGAGTGGTGGAGACATGTCCATTTGCCGGGCCATTCAGGTACTAGGCTTACTGCTTTACCATATTTCGCGGCATGTGGCTAGTACTTTCAAACGGTTAGCCACCACTACCACACACTACGACCTTAACAACTTTTATCAAAACAGACAGGGTAGACTTCCAGGTCATGATACCGCACATGACCCTGTCCATCATCCTTATAGTGATTGCAGAATAGAAAACATGCAACTCCTATGTCGCGCGAGTGACAGGAAATCACTCGTCTTTTACCGGTCCTATTAAGCAGAGCGTCTATGCGATAAGGACTCGGGTACAATACATTGGATTCCTAAGATTTAATGCAACTAGGGTTTTCATTTCAACTGCTAGATGTAATGCAAGATATGTAATATAATAATGAGATTGTAATAAATTAAAATACTGGGGTATGCACCGAGGCTTGCCTTTTTGAGTGGGGTTGGTGGCAGGAGTGTCAGAGGCTTCCGAACTTTGGGTCGGTGCTTCAGTTAGTTCCTCGGCGACGTTTGTTGGGTCTTCAGAAAACCCTTGGTCTTGTCCCAAGACCAACTCGTAGTCTCCGTCGTCAAGCGTCGTTGACTCTACATGATATGCAACAATTTAATTGAGATGGTGCTTGCGTTAAAGATTTTATTTCACGATAAAGTTGCAATCCAATAAATAATACACATGAATCCGTGAAACAAGGGGGTTTAGGTTTGAATTATCATTTATAATTAAGTCATGATTATAGTACTGGATTTATTGAAAACAGGAACTAGAACATTTGAATTTGAATTCAAATTTCAAGTTTAAATTCAAAACTGAGGTAAATAGAATTATAAAGTTTTGAAAATTTAATTATAGATTAATTATTAACACATTAGATTATGAAAAAAAGATCTAACTAATTAAACCTAAGGAACATGCTTAGTTAATTTCCAATCATTTCAAATTTGAAATACCCAAAATCAAAAAAAAATTGAACTACAAACAAAGCTAAGTTTGAAAATTTTACACAAGGTTACACATAGCCTATAGAAGTTACATACCAAAAATCATAAGAAACAATTCTAATATGTAGAATTTATGTATAAAATACCTCTTAACCTTAGATTTAAAATAGACGCAAAAGTATTTAGTTTCAAACTAAACTTCATTAATAAAAGTTGTAGGGTTTGAAATCTAGTTTCCAACAAAATTAGATTTGCAATTTTTGAATTTTTCTACAGTTTTCTATGAATTTTACAAGACAGCAGCATCAAACACATGAAATGACAAAACACATAGGGGGGGTCCTCAGTATTTTGCGCCTGGGTCCTGGGTCCCTAGAATAAGTTTTCTTCTCACAGATATACCCCTGCCCGACCTCGACAGCGGCCGGCTGTTCGGCCCCGGCGCGTTCTCGCCGGCGGCGAGGTCGCCGGCGGGGAGAGGTCGGCTTGGCACGAGCTATGGGACCTAGGGAATAGTTTGGGAGGGGAGGTGCACGACGGGCGACGGTGGATCACGACCGGCGACGAGGAGGTGCGGCGGCCGTGGCGGCGCATCGCCGTTCCCGGCGAAGGACCGGCGAACATGGGGATCTAAAGCGGGCACGAGCACCAGCGAACATAGACGGGGTGGAGGGATCACGGTGAATTCCGGCGAGAAAAGTGCGGCGGCGGCTCGGTGTTGGTGGTTGCGAGGAAGAAGAAAGGGGGAACAGCAGAAAGAAGGAGCTCGGTTCGGTTTTATAGGGACGCAAGACTCGGTGGGAGTGAAGGGGAGGGAGAGCAGTCGCGCGGCCAGGCATAGATCGGCGGGCGGCGCCGGCGGGCTCGACGGGGTGGTGTGGCAGCCGCTCGGGATCGTCTGCCAGACATGGAACGGCGAGGGGAGGACTGCGGAGGCGGCGCGGCGGTGGGAGAAGGGGTAGGTGATGCGAACCCGTTAGGGTTTGTTCCCAATCTTTCGGTGAGAGGGGATAGATAACTCGATTGGTGGATGGAGACGACGTTCACGGCCCGACTACAGCCTTCCAAGGATGCTGCGCCTTAGCAACCGATACACCACCTCCAATGGCTACTGCAATCTTGTGGAGCGCAACACCCGGCCACTAGGGCACTCGTCCTGCAAGCAATCGAAGAACAAGCAAGAACAAGTAGAACAAGCAACTCAATTGCAAATATGGAGATAAGAACCAATCTAAAATCACAAAGGTGGGATTCTGAATCGAGTAGAACGGATGGTCTAGCCGACACATGCGTCTACAAGCAAGTAGCAATGGCTAAACTTTCAACAAAACAAAACCCCAATCTGTTCGTGGTGGCTATGGAGGTATATGAGAGGGTAGAGGATGACCAGGACGTGGTGGAGGTCATCCCTAAACCCTAGGATGCGCCCCTATTGGGCCCCAATTGATACACGCCCCATCAGGCCAAAATCAGGTGACGCAGCACCGTGGACAGAAAAGGTCTTTATAGTAAATCAACGATTGTGGCCGCCTCGGAGAAGATATGGACATGAGTTCGGATCCATATGAAAGTAGACTTTATAAGCTTTCCGTGAAGTCCAAGAACTCCCCAATTGGAGTCCGTATGAAGTCATGGCAGCCGTTCCAACTTGGTTCTGTCCTCCAGTCCGAATCCAATATCCAAAACGTGTTGGATTTGGACTCTTCCTTTCCTTGCACCAAAAGTGACGTGGTGGCCTGGTGGAGAACATTGGGAAGACTTGGGCTTGGTCCCCAATCTATTTCTTTGGTCCTCCATGTTTTCCATGTAATTTCCACACACGGCTTTATCCAGTCAAGTAATTCTAAAAACGAGAATGCACAGAAATCATCATGCAGCATTAATTGTTCAAATGTATCAAATTTAATCTTGATATGGAGTTGATTCACCTTTGGACAAGAAGGCACTAATATGGTCGTATCCATGCTAGTGATGTCCTCATCAGTAGGGCAACGCGTGGAAGGGCTGCGCAGAGCTGCAGGGCGGCGCACCTGGCCGGGCAGGGGTGGCGGCGTGCAGCAGAGGAGAAGCAGAGGAGATCGGGACTGGGGAAGACGAAGGGGACCCAGTTGTAAAAAGCTGAAAGTTCAGGGACCTCACTGTAATACACATATAACTTTCAAACCAGAGCTCAAATGTAGATGGGCCTAAAAGCAAAAGTGCAGGATTTTTCAAGATCTACAACTTTGCTTTAGGATTCATCTGCAGAAGAGCAACAGTTTTGAAATTAATATGAAACTTAGCAAAGTTTTCAAACTTTATGTAAATCCTATAGATAAAACTACACTACACATATATCCAAAGGGTAGTTTCACTTACTTTTGCGATTTAAACACAAGTTTTGGACTTTTGCAAAATAACCCTCATACATTTGAATTCTACCCTCCATATTCACCCATTTAGCACAAAAGGACCTCTATTAAAATATAATTATATAAACAATCACTTTTCCTTAGCATTAAAATTTTTAAACACACTTTTGCCACATTTTGTACATAATAACACACTAAAAATCTAGGGTGTGACCATACTATTTACCAGAGTGTCACACGAGTCCACTCCCGGGCGGATTGGTTACTAGGCTTACCGCTTACCATATTTCACGGTATGTGTCTAGTACTTTCAAACGCTTAACCGCCACTACCACACACTGCGACCTTAACCAAATTCATCAACACAGACGGGGTATCATTCCTTTTAATGATACTGCACGTACCCCCATCCATCATCCTTATAGTGATTGCAGGATTGTAAGCAACCAATTCCTATATCGCGCGAGTGACCCGAAATCACTCGACTTCTACCGGTCCTATTAGCATAGCACTAGTCGGACTCAGATTCTATTCAATACATAGGTACCTAACAATGTGCAACTAGGGTTTCATTATAACTCCTAGGAACTTAAATGTACAAGTAAATATAAGTAGATATATATATATGAATTGCAGTGTTATAATGTAGTGGGTTTATGACCGGGGCTTGCCTTCACTGGAGAGCCTGGGGTCAAAGACGTTAACAAATTCTTCCAAACTCGGGTTCGGGGCTTCAGTTAAATCTCCGACGATGTTCTCGGAGTCTTCAGAAATTTCCACTTCAGGCTCCGGGAGGATCTGATAATCTCCGTCGGTGAGAAGCGTTGAGTCTACATGTGATGTAAATGATGCAATTTAGAAGATGCATAGAATTTTATTCTATTTCACGATAAAGTTGCAATCCAACGAAAATATAGTTCACTCATCAAACATATCATTCACTCTTCTAGTGGGCAGTCATTTATCGAGTATAAACTAACCGAGTTAACTACACTAAACAACATATTTAATTTCATAAACTAACTAAGGCTGGTTTCATTTAACCTACAGATATGGTTTATAAACTATAAGCATCTGGTCTTAAGATTAAGATCTGATGCTACAAAAATTATAACAAACAGAACCAACAAAATAAAAAATTACCCTAAAATTTTCAAAATATTTTATGAAGTAAATACTTCAGAAAAATTATTTCAAACATTTAACACCTCAAACATGTTTTATTTTTGTAGAACAAACTACTGTAGAACTAGGGTTGAAACTTTTATCAGCCATAGATAAAGCTATGTCTAAGTTACTGTAAATTTATCAAGATTTTATCTTTATCAAGATTTTATCTTCACAGAAACTATGCCACAAAAATAAATAAAAATAGCACTAACAGATTAATAGTTATTTATAACTGTAGATATATACAAGATCTTGTTCTAAAATTTTGTGAACAGGTTACACTACTTAAAGGTCTCATTCTATTGTATTTTCATAATTTTTCATGAACTAGAATTATTGTTCATGAATTTCCTTTGAATCTAAGCTTAAATTCATTACTGAAGTTACACTAGGGTTCTGATTCTCAAACTTTGCTGTAGCAAAGTTAAGGTAAAATTTTCAGCTATAAACATGAAGAGATGCATCTGGAATTAAATTATGAATCTCTTACCAACATAAAGTAAAGTTATCTAAACATACTAGCTAGAAGGTTGTGCTGAGCCTCCAAAATTTACACAGCTCTACTTATGGCACACACATCTCATGTTTCAAATTTGAGCCTCAGCACTGCTATGGATCAAAAGATCTAATTAAAATACCCATTATCTACTAATTTAATCACAGCACAAAATACACATATTCATCTCATGATTGTAATTCAAAAGTTGTAGTATCTAACACAAGGATTTAAACCCAACTGGTTTGACATTTTTCTGAATTTTTTACAATTTACTACACATTTTTGAAATTCACAGCTTTAAATTGTGGGGGGGGGGGGGCTCAGGAATCTTGCAGGAAGGCCCTTGGAACTTTTCAAATCATTTAAAATAGGCCCTTGGCTCATCGAGAAAGAAGGGCAGGGACATCGCCGGCCAAATTCCAGCGGGGGGTGGCGTTGGGGGTGGAGAAGAACTGGCCCACGAGCATCAGGAGCTCAAGGCGCGTCCAGGGGTGGGCTTGGGAGGAAGAGAGGGTGACTGGAGGTGGGGTTCCCACGGCGGCCGAGGCGGTGGCGAGGAGGGGCTCGTTGGCGAGGGGTTTTCCGGCGAGGAAGGTGGCCAAGCTCTGGTCCATTAGCTCCAGCAGGAGGAGAGGAAGCTACTGGGGTGGTTGGATTGGATGGAGAAGAGGCGGAGGGATGGGTTCGACGGGAACAGAAACTCACCGGCGAGGAGGTAGTGACGGCGAGGTGGTTCCGGTGGGGATCCGGCCACGAGAAGTGGCCTGGAAGTATTGGTGGGGTGAGGGAAAGCTCCCCAGGGGGTTGTAGTGGGCAATGGGAGGCGGATGGCAGCGGCCCACGGCGAACAGAGGGTCGCTGGAGTGGAGGAAGGGGGCGGCGGTGGTGTTCGGTGCTCGGGGTGCGCGCGACAAAGGAAAAGGAGAGGAATGGGAAGGGCTTGAGCCGAAGAAGCTCACGGGCAACTAAGAATGAGTTAGGGGAGGGAGGAGGCGCTGGCATCTGCCACGGCGGCGGCGCGGTGGCGCTCGGGCGGGAGGGAAAAGTGGCGTGGCAAGCACGGGGAGGCCAGAAGAGAGGAGGCTAGGGCGGCGCTCGAGCTGGGGACGACACGTGGAGGTGAAGGGCAGCAGGAGGTGGCGAGGGGCGGCCGGGAACAACGGGCGGCGGTGCTTTAGCAGAGGAGCAGAGGGGCAGAGGGGCAGAGCAGGGGTGCCAGAGGAAGAAGAAAAAGAGGAGGGGTCCGAGGGACTGGTTTGCAAAAATAGAGAAGTCCAGGGACCTCACTGTAAACTGAAATTTACCACTGATCCAAAAGCCTAATGAGAAAATGATCAAAATAGAAGTTATAGAATTTTTCAAACCCTACAACATTGCTTTAGGGTTCAAGTTCAAAAACCCAAAGTACAAAGCTTTATTTTAAAACTTTGAACTAAATTTTATGTAGTTTTGGACACAATTGCAAGTTTTCATGTAATGTCATGATGACTTGCATTCTTACACTTTGACCCCTATTAAACTTGGGAAGTTACTTTTGTACTTCAAATAATTTGCATAAAAGGACTTGTATTTTTGTAAAATTACATAAATACCCTTATTTTCATAACTTTACTTAAATTTCACACCATTCAAAACATACAAAACATTCTTCCTATTGGCTTGCTATATTTAACACCTAGGGTGTCACATTTCCATCTCGTGAGTTTTTGGAACAACCACCACCATCTTGCCACCCCACATTATTTGATGGTTATGAGATCCATCCCAGTCTTGTAGCCATGGTTCACTCACAGTCCTTTTCTAGTAGGAAGGACGAATGTCCCTATGCTCATCTGTAGGAATTTGAGGAGAATTGCTCTCTTCTCACCATACCCGGTATGAATCAAAACACCTTATGGTGGAAGCTATTTCGGTTCTCTCTGACAGGGGAAGTGAAAGTTTGATACAACCGAAAGGCAGGGAGAGTTGGAGGAGATTGGATAGAGCTGAACGATGTGGTTTGCTTATTCTTCTTCCCTGTTACCCAAGTGATGCCACTTTGCATTGAACTGCTGACACTCAAGCAAGGCGAAGAGTCACTTGGAGCAACGTGGGCAAGGTTCATGAAGATGGCAACTTCTGGACCACCTCACAGTATTCCAGAAGAGATGCTAATGCAACACTTCGTTGGTGGGTTGAAGCCGGAGAGCACGCATTTCATGAATGTCACCTCCGATGGATCTTCCATGTACAAGATAGTGTCTGAAGTACGGACTATTCTAGAGAAAGTCCTTGACAGCACTCTGTACACAGGAGTCTTCGACGATCCACCTGAGCCAGCTGATCAACCCAAGGAGAATCAGCAAGTTCACATCATATCAGCTGCATCCTCTCCCCCTCCACCATACATAGAGAAGATCACCGAACAAAGCAAGTCCACAGATCATGAGCCACTCATTGAAGATATACCAATGTTCATCCCTGATCTCTTCACAGAAGAAGAGTATATGGAACTTGGCAACACATCAAACTTGTCGAAGGAGCACAAGTGCATATGCTCAATATCTGAGGCGTTCATTCCAGATGCTACACCGCATATTGAGGGTCTTACTGTGATTATGAGCAAGGAATGGATAGAGGAAGTAGAATCAAGTAGTAGTACCATACAGATCTACCGCAATTTCAGAATACTCCTCTGCACTTTTGGGGACACTGCACCGCAAGAAGTCTTTTACGACTCGAAAGTTGGGGCGAATGTGATGTCCAAGACTTTGGCAGATCAAATTGCACCAGAAGAACCCCTGACCTTCTCTTGTAAGCACCTGAAGTGGATCGACGGACAGATTGTGAAGAGCACAGGAATCCTCCATGTTACGCCTTTGAAGATGGGACATAACTAGGCATTCTTGGATTTTGACATCTTCGATTTCCCTGAAGGTGAAGAGTTCATCTTGATTGTGCTGCCAATAGAGCCACTTGTCAACCCAAATAGAGACCGAGCAAGCCTCGAGGTTAAGGTTGGCAAAGACAGAATCCCGGTCAGCCTAGTTCATTTATGAAACACCATTGCAGAAGCTAGACCGAAGCAATGGAGGAAGCAATGAGCATCATTCAAGAGGGGATGATTTAGCCCATTATTGAAGAAGATGTCATTCACAGATCCGAACGGCTAGAGTAAGCTCAACAAAGAAGAGAAACCGCAACCTCCTCTTCCTAAGTTGAAGCCGCTGCCTTCTGGTCTGAAGTATGCATTCCTCCACAACGATAGAATCACGCCAGTCATCATCAATGATAAGGTGACAGAGAGTGAGACTCGGCGGCTCATTGCAGTCCTGGAGAAGTACCGATCCATCATTGGGTATTCTCTGCAAGACTTGAAGGGGATCAGCCCCAACCTATGCACCCATCGCATTCCAATGGAACCGGACCATAAGCCGTCAAGAGAGCATCAGCGATGGCTTAATGATGCGATGAGGGAGGTAGTAAAGAAAGAGGTTCTAAAGCTACTGCATGCGAGCATCATCTACCCCGTGCAACACAATGAGTGGGTCAGCCCAGTTCAAGTAGTTCCAAAGAAGGGAGGCATGACAGTAGTCTAGAATGAGAGAAATGAGCTCATACCTCATAGGACAGTTACTGGATGGCAGATGTGTATCGATTACCGGATGCCCAATAAGGCTACCCGGAAAGATCACATTCCTCTCCCCTTCATTGAGGAGATGCTTGAATGGTTGGCAAAACATTCATTCTTATGCAACCTTGATGGATAGTCTAGTTATCATCAAATTCCTATCCATCCAAATGATCAGAGTAAGACTAACTTCACCTATCCCTACGGCATGTTCGCCTACACGTGAATGTCGTTTGGTCTTTGAAATGCACGTGCTTCATTTCAAAGGTGTATGATGGCAATATTCTCCGACCTGATCGAGAATATCATGGAAGTATTCATGGATGACTTCTCAGTATATGGCAAGAGCTTTGAGGAGTGCCTTGAGAATTTAGAAAAAGTTCTCAAGAGATGCCAAGAAACTCACTTAGTCCTTAATTGGGAGAAGTGTCACTTTATGGTTAGAGAAGGGATTGTCCTTAGACATAAAGTGTCAGAAAAAGGGATAGAAGTGGATCGGGCAAAAATCAAGGTGATCGAGCAGTTGCCACTCCCGACAAATGTCAAGGGAGTTTAGAGTTTTCTAGAGTACGCAGGCTTTTATTGGAGGTTCATCAAGGACTTCTCCCATATAGCCAAGCCTTTGACAAGTCTTCTTGCCAAAGAGATCCCATTCAACTTCGATGAGGATTGCCTCATAGCCTTCAACACCCTTAAGAAGGCACTGGTGTCCGCACCCATCATGCAACCACCAGATTGGAATCTTCCATTCGAGATCATGTGCGATGCAAGTGACTACACTGTCGGCGCAGTGCTGGGTCAATGCAGAGACAAGCAGCATTATGCCATATCATATGCCAGTAAGACATTGATCGGACCGTAGTTGAACTATGCAACAACGGAGAAGGAACTTTTAGCAGTGGTATTCGACATTGACAGGTTCAGATCCTTCCTTGTTGGTGCCAAAGTGATAGTATACATGGATCATGCTGCACTAAAGTACCTCCTAACCAAGAAGGATGCCAACCACGACCCATCTGTTGGATTCTGCTCTTACAACAATTCAATTTGGAAATCAAAGATAAGAAAGGAGTAGATAACTATGTGGCTGATCATCCCTCAAGGATGCAAGTCAAAGGATCGGATTTACCAATTGATGACTACTTGAGAGATGATACTGTTCTAAAGGTCACTACATCTAGTCCATGGTATGCCAACTTAGTGAATTTCATGGTGACTGGGTATAAACCTCCAGGAGAAGACAAAAAGAAGTTGATTCACCTCAGTAGATATCACCTTTGGGATGACCCCTATCTTTTCAAGGTCTGTGCTGATGGTTTACTCCACCACTGCATCCCGCTATGTGAGACCCGCAAAATTCTAGAGGGTTGTCACTCCTTGCCATATGGAGGGCACTATGGAGCATTCCGGACCCATGCTAAAGTTTGGCAAAGCAGATTCGTCTGGCCGAACATGTATGAGATGCCAAAGAGTTTGTGCGGCGATGCCCAAGATGTCAGAAACACAGGAACATCAATTCCTGAGATGCTATGCCACTGAAGAGCAACCTTCAAGTGGAGATCTTTGACGTATGGGGAATAGACTTCATGGGTCTTTTCCCTATGTTAGAGCAATGTGAATACATCTTGGTGGCAGTGTACTACGAGCCCAAATGGGTTGAAGCACTTCCCTGTGTTGCGACCGACTCAAGGAACTCAAAGAAAATGTTTTAGGAAATCATATTGTGGCAGAACCGCCTGAATTAATCCGGCTTAAGTGCACTAACCATGAGGCAATCCAGACTAACATGCACTTAAAACGGAGTAAAATGATAGTCTGTCGGGTAACATCCCGATGCAACCACTAGAATTTCGATCGAAACAATGCATACATACAACCCACACGAAGGTAAGCCCAGAGATTACAACAATCCACAAATTTTACATCACAGAGTTCAACATGAATTAGTATTACAAACCAAGTTCGAATTCATGCATAAACAAGTACTTTTAGAGTTTAATAGTGCAGCGGAAAATAAATGATATTTCTAACGATGATACAAGATATCATGATGAAGACCATACATGACATCATTCAGCATTATTATCGTTGGTCGGGGACGCATCCCATTCCACTGTCCAACTTGAAGGAAGAGTACACGGCCAAGTTAAACTAGCAACCATGTCCTCAAAGGTCTCACCTGAAAATAAAGCCACAAGCAAGACTGAGTATACTAATACTCAGCAAGGCTTACCCAACTAGTAGTGGTGTATACTTAGCCAACTCCTAGACATGCAAGGCTTTGGCTGAGGGTTGTATTTGCTAAAAAGCATCTAAGAGTGAGTCCTTGCTTCCAAATTTTAGCATCAAGTTCTAGTTGATTAACTATTCTAGGTAAGCAACTATCCAAATCACCCATGGTGGAAAAATAATTAACTGAGCATCCAACCATATTAATCATCAACATTGTTCCTCTTCTTACTCTATGTGGTAAAAGGATTAAGTGGTCTCAATGGCCACGAGAAACGGATGATTCGAATCGAATTTCTTAACCTTGCAAGGGAAACCTAAACACATGTCACGTGGTTACTCACAGAGTCACACGTGCAACTTTTCCCCTTTATTCCTGTTTCATGGAACAAGGCCACCGTCCTCGAGTATAGAGGTCCACGAACCACGGAACAATGCTGAGCTGTGGCTACTCTTGCACTCACCATGTGCCCATGGGAACGACGTCAAGACGGTGGGAGGTATATTCCAGCCCCGGTTCAATCAGGTACTTAAGCTTATCGATTACCATATTCTTGGCATGTGGTTAGGACGTTCAAAAACATAACCACCACTACCACACACCGCGACCTTAGCATTTTCGCTAAACAGACAGGGCCTCAATCATCAACAGGAATATCGTAACATAGCCCCGTTCGTCGACCTTATGATTCCAACATAGGTAAAACAAGCAACTCCTATATCTCGCGAGTGATAGGAAATCACTCAACTTTTACCGAAGTCTTATTAGCATGGCAATCTAGCGATCGACACAGGCTAGTGTTCATATCATAGGTACTAGGATCATGCAACTAGGGTTTCAATCAATTCCTACAAACTTAATGCACAATACCATATATAAATAAAAGTTGCATAAGTTTAAAAGTAGGGGTTATGCTCCAGGGCTTGCCTTCCTGAGCAAAGCTAGCCGTGGGCTATTCCGAACTTTGGTTCGGGTCTTCAGCAACTTCAGTTAGATTAACTTGAGCTTTGCGTTGCTCACTATTGGACTCTTGCACTAGCTCATAGGTTCTATCGGTGAGAGTTGTCAATTCTATATGAATGCATATGTATGAGTTGTTTTAATGGTACAAGATAAATAACTTATTTCTCTATAAAGTTGCAATTCAATAAAACTCAAGTTAAGTTGTAAAGCACTTCATTTTCTTTTCCTTGGACCGTCATTTATCAAGTAGTACCGAGATTAACTAACTTCATTAAGTAAGTGAGTAGTTTTGCCATTTCATAAATGACCATTTTTCAACAATAAGCATGGACTAAAACAAAACCACTCATAGAGATAGTTTCTGGGGTTGAGATTTTTATGCAGAGCATATTACTTAAGTACATAGGAACCCGGGTGTGGTGTTAAATTCATTGGGGCATAACCCTCTTAGCGACGTGCTACATTGGAACCCGGGTGTGGTGTTAAATGGGCAAGGGCCGGGTCGTCATCCCCTCAGGGGCGCGTCATATCGTGATCTGGGTACGATGATAAGTGAGCAAGGGTCGGGTCGTCGCAGCCTCTGTGGCGCGCTACATCTGCGCTCGGGTGTAGTGAAAAATGAGCAAGGGTCTTCGCATTTCTCTCGACGGGTGCGAAGGGTAAGGAAGCTAGCTGAGCCAACTAGGATTCGTCTAGGTAGTTGGAACGCAGGGTCTCTAACAGGTAAGTTAAGAGAACTAGTCGATATAGCAATTAGGAGGCGTATAAATATTCTATGCGTGCAGGACACTAAATGGAAGGGCCAGAAGGCGAATGAGGTGGAGGGTTCTGGCTTCAAGCTTTGGTACACGGGGACAACTTCGGGTAGGAATGGTGTAGGCATCTTGATCGATAAGAGCCTTAAGGATGGAGTTGTAGATGTTAGGAGGCAAGGCGACCGGATTATCCTAGTGCGGTTGGTCGTTGGAGATTTGGTTTTGAATGTGATTAGTGTCTATGCCCCTTAGATAGGTCTTAGTGAGAGCTCCAAGAGAGTTTTGGGAAGACCTTGATAGCATGGTTAGTACTGTGCCTATCAGTGAGAAGCTATTCATAGGAGGAGACCTCAATGGCCATGTGGGTGCGACTAATGTAGGATATGAGCGAGTACACGGGGGTTTCGGGTATGGTAGTAGGAACGAGGGGGGGGAGGATGTTTTGAATTTTGCGTTGGCCTATGACCTGCTGTTAGCGAATACCCTCTTTAGAAAGAGGGAGTCCCATCTAGTGACCTTCCATAGTGGAGAATACTCGAGCCAAATCGACTTTATCCTTGCTAGGAGAGAGGATAGACGTGCCTGCTTAGATTGTAAGGTGATACCTGGGGAGTGTGTTGTCCCCCAACACAAGCTTGTGGTGGCGTATTTTCGTTTTTGGGTACGTGCCCACCGGGACAAACGTGCCAAGATTGCGAGAACGAAGTGGTGGAAGCTTAGAGGGGAAGAGGCACAAACGTTTAAGGAGAGGATGCTAGGCGAGGGGCCTTGGGAAGAAGGAGCAGATGTAGATGATATGTGGCTAAAGATGGCGGCATGTGTTCGGAAGGTGGCCTCAGAAGTGTTTGGTGTGAGTAGGGGAGGCAAGCAGGAAGTGAAAGAGACTTGGTGGTGGAATGACGAGGTGCAAAGGGCTATTAAGGAGAAGAAGGAGTATTTCAAACACCTTCACCTCGACAAGAGCGCAACCAACATCAAGGGCTATAGATTAGCGAAGAGGTCTGCAAAGTGAGCTGTAAGTATAGCAAAAGGTCAGGCTTTTGATGACCTTTATCAACGGCTAGGTACGAAGGAAGGAGAGAAGGACATTTATAGGATCGCTAGGACCCGCGAGAGGAAGACAAGGGACATAAACCAAATCAAATGCATCAAGGATGGGACAGATCGACTTCTGGTGAAGGATGAGGAGATCAAGGACAGATGGTGAGAATACTTCGACAAGTTGTTTAATGGGGAAAATGAGGGTCCTACCTTCGAGTTGGATGACTCATTTGATGATACCAACAGACGCTTTGTGAGGAGGATTCAGGAGGTAGAGATCGGGGAGGCTTTGAAGAGTATGAAGGGAGGTAAAGCGATGGGTCCTGATGGCATCCCCATTGAGGTGTGGAGATACCTGGGCGAGAGGGCAGTAGTATGGTTAACTAAGCTTTTTAACCTAATTTCCCGGTCAAACAAGATGCCGGAGGAATGGAGGAGAAGTATATTAATACCGATCTTCAAGAACAAGGGAGATGTTCAAAGTTGTACTAACTATCGGGGGATTAAGCTGATGAGCCATACGATGAAGCTTTGGGAGAGGGTTATCGAGCATCGCCTAAGAGGATTGACAAGGGTGACCCAAAACCAGTTTGGGTTCATGCCTGGGAGGTCGACCATGGAGGCGATTTTCTTAGTATGACAGTTGATGGGGAGATATAGAGAGGAGAAGAAGGACTTACACATGGTCATTATTGACCTAGAGAAGACGTATGATAAAGTATCGAGAGACGTCATGTGGTGGGCCTTGGAAAAACACAAAGTCCCAACTAAGTATATTACCCTCATCAAGGATATGTACAAGGATGCGATGACTTGTGTTCGAACATATGATGGCGATACCAGTGACTTTCCAATTAAAATAGGACTACATCAGGGGTCAGCATTGAGCCCTTATCTATTTGCTTTGGTGATGGATGAGGTCACAAGGGACATACAGGGTGATATCCCCTGGTGTATGCTCTTTGCTGATGATGTGGTGTTAGTTGACGAGAGTAGGGCAGGGGTTAATATGAAGTTAGAGCTGTCGAGACACACGTTAGAGTCGAGGGGGTTCAGACTGAGTAGGACCAAGACCGAGTATATGATATGCGACTTTAGCCTGACTAGGCATGAGGATGGGGACGTTAGCCTCGAAGGTCAAGTGGTGGCCAAGAAGGATACTTTTTGGTATCTAGGATCAATGCTTCAGAAAGATGGAGACATTGATGAAGATGTTAGACATAGAATTTCAGCCGGTTGGCTGAAGTGGTGGCAGGCTTCTGGCGTCCTCTGTGATAAGAAGGTGCCACAGAGGCTAAAGGGTAAGTTCTATAGGACGGCGATTCGCCCGGCGATGCTATACGGTGCTGAATGTTGGCCTACAAAAAAGCGACATGTCCAGCAACTGAGTGTAGCAGAGACGCGTATGCTACGTTGGTTCTGCGGGCATGCAAGAAGGGATAGAGTCCGGAATGAAGAGATTCGAGATAGGGTCGGGGTGGCACCTGTTGAGGAGAAATTGATTCAACATCGGTTGAGATGGTTTGGACATGTACAACGGAGGCCTCCCGAGGCGCCGGTGTGTAGTGGAGTTTTAAAGCGGGGCGATAATGTAAAGAGAGGTAGAGGTAGACCTAGACTAACTTGGGACGAGATGGTTAAGAGAGACCTTAAGGAGTGGAATATAGCTAAGGAATTAACTATGGATAAGAGCGCTTGGAGATTAGCAATTAACGTACCTGAACCGTGACCTTTGTTACTTTTTATTTAAACCCCTAACTCTTCCTTTGGCTTGTGCCCTTTTTGTGTTTCTTATTCTTGTTGTCTGTGGGTTTCATCTCTAGCCTACCCCAACTTGCTTGGGACAAAAGACTAAGTTGTTGTTGTATATTACTTAAGTACAAACTCACTGTAAAAATTCCAGCCATTTTCATTCAGCAGATTAATCATGAAAAATACCTCAAACAGCTACTGCTAGGATCAAGATCTTTTATATAGAACAAACCATGCAAGAACTGGTGCTTAACATTTTACTGTGTACTTCTAAACTTATGGTGAGCCTATTGTAAATTTTTCAGGTTCTAGTGTGCAAGATACAGATCATAGAAAATAAGACAAGATATACAGATCATAGAAAATAAGTCAAGATACATCTACATTAATCAATATTTATTTCTACAGGCAGTTCCACAAAGTTTCTGTATCTCAAACTTTTCCAACATCATAATCTACTCAAAGGTAGCCTTTGGTTAAAATTTCATATTTTTCTAAGCAACAGAAGTAGTTACTTTGATTTAATGTAATTATTTTTGACTAAAACATTTGAGCAAGTTAGATAGAAGTAAAAAGTTCCAATCTTTGCCCATAGCATTTATGCATCAAGATTACTTTATTAGTAAAAGTTTCAAATCTAACATATCAGTAGAACAGCATGAACAAATGTCTCTAGCAAAATAGCACATCAAACAAGATCCAACAAAAACTACTCATAGAGACATGTTCTGGCCTTGAGATTTTTGCACAAGTCTTAACAAGCAGATACTAGTTGACTGTTCAAAAATTATTCACAGTAATGTCCTATATCAAGAGATACATTTATGGGATATTTAAAACATGATTAATTTTAGATCAAGTTATAATTTGTAACTAGTCATTCATCTGTGCAAAAGTAGTCGAATTCATCTAGAGGGTCACAACAAATTCTAGTTTGCATTTTTCTGATTTTTCTATAATTTTAGATTGATTTTACAAGTGACAGCCTCTTGAAAGCAAAAAGATCCTAAAAAGAACTTGGTGATTGCAATGTAGTCCCTTGATCTAGCAGAAAGGATCCTAAAAAGAACTTGGTGATTGCAATGTAGTCCCTGGGCAGGGCTGGGCTGTTCCCAGCCAAAATTCGGTGAGGGAACTAGTCGGTGGCAAGGGGAAAGGGGTGGGGGACCACAAGGAGGTCGAGGGAAACCTGTTGGTGTGCTCGGTTCGGGCTGGGGTGGCTAGAGTTAGGCTGCCGGCGGTGAGCAGGAGCTCCGGTGAGGTGCAGGCGATGGGCGGCGGTGGTCCGGCAAGGGAGGGCGGGGTGGGGAACTCGGGGAGAACCAGCAAGTCTATGGCGACCCTTTTAGAGCCTCGGTTTGGATGGAGGAGGAGTGGAAAGTGGGGCTCGACGGCGAGGTCGAGTGGAGGCGCTAATGGTGGGGTGGTGGTGGTGGTACTCGGGCGCTTGTGAGCAGGGGCTCGGTGCAGCCCTTTTATATGCGCACAGGGAAGGGGAGGTGGAGCTGGGTGCGACACAACGGAGGGAGGCGCAGCCGGGACAAGGTCGCGGCAAGGGCGCAGCGTCACCAGCGCGTCGTGGCTCGGCCGTCGGGAATCGACGGCCGCGTGGCACGTGCGCGTCAGGCATGGGTGGATTTGGGGCAGGGATGGCGATTTGGTCGCAGGTTGATTGGGGCCTGTTGGGCACTATCCTTTGGTGCGGCTCACCGGCAGGCATCGTCGACCAGGTGGCCGGCGGCTGCTGCCCCTTGATGGGACAGAATAGGGAAGGGGAGAGAAGAGAGAGGGAGGGAGAGAGAAAAGGGCTAGGATTCAAATTAAATTTTCTTAAAATTTCAAACAGAAACTTAAAAAACTTTGAACATGAAAGTTGTAGGAAATTTGAAAATCTACAACTTTTGCTTGATGCAAAAATTTATTTGAGCCACAGTTTAAAAGTTATTCTAAATTCAAGACTACTAGGATTTGAATTACTAGTCATTTCTTGTGTTAAATTTTGAATTTGCAAATGGTGTTAGAAGTACACTTTGTAAGGTACTAAAATATGAGTTTGTTTTTATGCTACATTTTTCATGAAAAGTGGAGCATGAAAGGTTATAAACACAAAAGGAACAAATCTCACATACACACATACATACACTTGCACATACATATTCATACGCATGCATATGCACACACATAATTAGATGCATTGTTCCAATGATTCTGGGTTATTATGCATGATGCTATGTTTAGATTTTCTTGCTTAGGGTTCTAAACACCTAGGGTGTTATATGTGGCAGAACCAACCTGAATTATACCGGCTCAAGTACGCGAGTCCACTCCCGAGGGCTCCAACGTGCTTCAAACGGTATAATCCCTTGGCCTGTCGGGTAACGTCCTGATAAACCACCGATACACAGGATCAAATAAGGTTACCTCACACGAAGGTGAGTCCAGAGATACAATCACCATCACATTTTACATCATAGGGAAATACATCACAAGAGTTTCCAAAAGTAGTACGAAGTTTCAAACTCAGAGAAAACATTACAAACTGTTAAAGGTATGGTTTTTAGCGGCGGAAAACATACGCGATGATTACAACACGTCGTCAAGACGGATGTCATGCTAAGCTCGGGCATGACATCTCTCGGTATCACCAATGTTGGTCGGGAAAGGATCCCATTCCACGGACCAACCTTCTGGAAGAGCACAGGGCCAAGGCAAGGGAAGAGTAGGGTCTTCAAGACATTACCTGCAAAACATATAGCTAGCAAGGCTGAGTATACTAATACTCAGCAAGGCTTACCCGGGATTGGGTATACTTTAGCCCATAACTAGACTTATGAAGGCTTATAATAGTTCTGGGTTTAGTTTCAGCTGAAAAGCAACATAAAGTAGATCCTTATTTTCAACTTTTAGCTTTCAAGTTCTATGTGATTATCCATTCTAGATAAGCACTTATAACTAAGCAAGCAAGGTAGAGCTCTTTATATCAACCATCAGTATTACTCATCATATAGTTGCTCTTGTTACTCTGTGTGATAAAGGGATCAAGCAGTCTCAATCATTGTGAGAAGCGGACAATTCTGAATCGAATTTAACCTTGCAAGGTAAACCTAACTCACACGCTTGGAACATCCAACGATAGTTCCAAAGCAACCGTTTGCCTTTCATTCCGACTCGTGGACAGGTCCACCACAAGCGACTGCAGGACCATACGCACTTCCAAAGTGCAGGACATACGTCTGTAGCGCGACTACAAAACCCGTATTCCTGGTTGCCCTTGCAACACGTATTCCCACACGTCGAACTAAGTAACCAGAAGAAGCAAGATGAGTGGTGGGAGGTATGTCCACTCCTCGAGCCGATTGGCTACTAGGCTTGCCGCTTACCCAAAACTCACGGCATGTGGTTAGTACTTTCAAACGCTTAACCCCGATCAGCACACACCGCGACCTTATCAATTTCAACAACACAGACGGGGTATCACCTCAACCATGATACCTCACAAAACTCCCGTCCGTCATCCTTATAGTGATAATAGGAATGTAAACATTACAATTCCTATATCGCGCGAGTGATAGGAAATCACCCGACTTCTACCGGTCCTATTAGCAGAGCATCTATTCGATGTGAACTCAGGTGCAATACATTGGTTCCTAGGATTCATGCATCTAGGGTTTCATTTCATCTCCTAGACTTAATGCAAGATGTAATATATAGATATAAGATTGCATAATGTAGTAATTTGAAATACTGGGTTATGCACCGGGGCTTGCCTTTACTGGTGGGGCTGAAGTTAGAGATGTCAATATCTTCCGAACTTTGGTTCGGGGCTTCAGTTAATCCCTTGGTGACATTCACTTGGTCTTCAGGAATATCCTCTGCAGACTCCTGGGAGATCTTGTAGGTACCGTGTGCGGAAGTAGTCGTATCTACATGCCATGCAACATTTCATTCAAAGTATGCACATAAAACTACCTTACTTCACAATACAGTTGTAATCCAGCACTCATATAACACACTATTCACATCACAACCAAAAAGATCTGAAACTAAACTTAGATCGAGCTCTAGGTGGACAACTAATTAGAATCGGCTACTTGTTGAAGGTTACAACAGAGCCGACTGGAAACAACGGGGGTTTAGTCGATTGAAAGGTGCATCGGTTCCTAATTGATCGATGAAAGCATCGATTACTTCAGCAGAGAGGTGTTTCCTAAAGCAACTATGTCTTAACTGAGATGTGCTTAAGTGTTATCCTAGGTAACTAGGTGTGGTTGCATCGGCTCGATTACGTCAGCACGATAATTGAGTGACGTACAGCCGATTGGAGTGTGGTTGAGGGTATATGACCGATAGATATAGATAGCCGATCTCTCAGTCGATAAATCGGCTGATAGAAGTGTGTGGATAAAGATGGGAAAACTAAGGATTGATCGGCTATATTAGATTGATATGAAAGACAACTAGAATCGGCTTGGATCGGCCGATAGCAAGAATCTTAAGGTCGTGCGTGCAACTCCGATACATCGACTATGTGTAGTCGATGTAGGACAGAATAACAGAATTGTATCAGCAGTAGCCGATACTAGAAAGGTAACAACCGTATCAGCTAACCAGCCGATGGTAAAAGCATCGACTGACAGCTGTTACATAGGAACATCATAGACTCAAGGAAACAGATGCTTAGCGGCTAAGCTAAAAGCCGCCACTAAAGCATAGCTACAGAGATGTATTAGCTAAGCAGCAAATACACCTGAACTAATAAAGATTCTTATACGAAAGGACCTAAAGGAAACGGCAATCAAGACAAGGATGACGTCCTGATGGCAAGGACATGAGCACTCATATGAAAGAATTAACTAAACGTCACACATCTCTACTTAAGACATATATTCTATGGCTTACTTTTCAGCTATAACACAAGCATACAATATAAAGCACAATAAAACATTCATTCCCTAATATTTGACCTAGACCACACATCAAAGACTTTTAACTCATGATCACACATAAAATTTGTAGATTTTGACCTAAGAATTCAAACAAAACTGATTTTGTATTTTTATGAACTTCTTATGAAAATCTATGAAATGTAGAAGTTCACTGAGTTGAAATAAAGAAAGCTCTGGAAATCTTATAGAAAACACCCTAGAACTTTTTAGATTTAAGCAATTAAGTCCCTGGTCGGGGAAAACAAAGAATAGGAAGATAACGACGATATTCCGGCAAAGGAGTCGCCGGCATTAGGAAGATTCAGTGGATCAGGGCAAACCTTGGGGTAGCCTTGATTGTGAAGAAAAACAGACGGAAAGTGAACTCCCGTGGCGAACAGGTTCGGTGATAGGAAGTGCTCGACGGTGACGAGGTTCCGTGGGTGACGAAGAAGTTTGTCGGGGAGGGTTGCCGTGGGTGGAAGATGGCCGAAGGAGTAGTCTCCGTGGTGACTCGTGGTGATAGCGGTTGAGCGATCCACGAGGGGTGAGCACTGTTGGATGTCGTGGATCATGGGACGAGACGATAGAGCCGGGTTGGTTCGCTAAGCCGACTTCTCCGTGAACCTCAGGGTTTTCCTGCTCACGGGTTGAACTTCCTCTGCCCACGCACATGCGATGCCAAAGCATGGCCGACCGAACACCTCTGCTCGCACAAGAAGAAACCCTCCTTGACCTGACTGCTCCGGTGCGTGCACTGCCGGCATACTTGCGCAACCATTCGCAAGGCCGCCGCTCCCATTCTGCTCCCACACCATCGGCCTCCAACTTGCTTGCGCGTGGTCCGTTGCTTTGCATACGCACGCGCCTCTGCAAGGGTGAAGGGAGCTCGCCGTGCCTGGCTACTCCGTGGCTCCTCCGAGCTTGTTACGCCCAGCCATCGCCTTCGTTCCGCAGCTTCTCCTTCTGACTCGCCATGCTACACTCCCACCTCCGCCTTCGCGGGGCCCGTGGTCTGCCTGTATTAGGGCCGTGCCTTCCGCTGCTTTCTCCTCGATGGCCTCCAACGTCCATCACGCGCGACCCCGCTGCTCCCGTACGGATCCGCCCGCAGCCGCCGTACTGTAGCTCCTCCCACACCGCGCGTGACCTCCCTGCACACCGT